>NC_037676.1:59905863-60099361 GCF_003255815.1 Theropithecus gelada
ATCTCATTGTGGTTTGGATTTGCATTCCCCTAATGAATAATAATGTTGCACGTCTTGTCATATACTTATGGGCCATTTGTATATCTTCTTTGGAGAAATGTTTATTCAAATACTTTGCCCATTTTCCAGTTGAGTTGTTGACTTTTTATCATTGATTTGAAAGTATCCTTTATATATTCCTAATAAAATCTCTTATTACATATGTGATTTTCAAATATTTTACCTATTCTTTAGGTTGTCTTTTCTATCTTGATGGTGCCCTTTTAAGCACAACAGTTTCAAACTTTGGTGAAATACACTGTAATTTTTCTCTAAACATTTTTTTCTAAAATTTTGTCACTTTTGTTTTTGTTGTCATAGCTAAGAAACCATTACTTAGTCCAAGGTCAGAAATCTACTCATGATATCTTCTTCTAAGGTTTTTATAATTTTATTATTTATATTTAAGTCGCTGACCCATTTTGAGCTAATTTTTGCATATGCTGTGAGGTGGAGGTACAAATTCATTCTTTTGCATCTGGATATACAACTGTTTCAATATCGTTTGTTAAAGAGACTATTGTTTCTTCATGGAGTGGTCTTGGAAGCCTGTCAACAACCTATTGACCACAGATATAAGGGTTTATTTTTGAAATCTGATTTATATTCTATTGCTTTATATGTCTTTGTACCAGTACCACACTGTCTTGATTACTATTACTTTGTAGCAAATATCAAAATTTGGAAGACTAAGTACTCCAACTTAATTCTTCTTTTTCAAGATCATTTTCTCTATACTGTGCCCCTTTTAATTTTCTATAAATTTTAGAAATGGCTATTCAATTCCTGCAAAAAAAGACAGAATTTTGAGCTAAAGTTCACTGAATCAACATCAATTTGGGTATCATTAACATGTTAACAATACTAAGTTTTCAGATTCATGAAAACAGGATGTCTTTACATGTGAAGAAGACATGACATATCTTCTTTATTTTCTTTCAACAATGTTTTATAGTTTTAGTCATGTAGGATTTATACTTCTCCTGTTAAATTTATTCCTAGGTATTTTATTTTTTGATATTATTATAAATGGGATGTTTTCTTAATTTTATTTTTGGATTGTTAATTGCTATTGTGTAGAAATGTAATTAGTTTTGTATTTTCATCTTATATTCTGCAAATGTGCTGTAATATTTATTCATTTCAATAGTTTTTTAATGGATCTATATGGTAGATCATGTAATCTGCAAATAGAGATCATTTTACTTCTTCCTTTCCAATCTAGATGGCTTTTATGTCTTTTCATACCTGTTTACCCTGTAGTAATGTTGAATAGAAGTGATGAGAGTGACCTGCCTAGTCTTGTTTTGAATCTTATGGCAAAACATTATTTCACCCTTAAGTGTAATATTAGCTATGAGTCTTTCATAGCTATTTTCTTTCGTCTTTCATGTTATTCTTGTCATACAAATTATGTCTCTGTATATTAGAAGACCATCAACACAGTTTTATAATTATTGTTGTTTGCCATTGTTTTTCAAATCAAAGAAGAGGAAAAAGAGAGTTTCAAACAAAAAAATTATGCTTTACAAAATATTTACCTATTTAATCAGTGTATATTTACTAGGGCTGCCATAAGAAAGTGTCACAGGCTGAATGGTTTAAATAGCACACATTTATTTTTTCACTGTTCCAGGGGATAGAAGTCTGAGGTCAAGATATCAGCAGGTTTGGTGTCCCCTGAGACCTCTCTCATTGGCTTGTAGATGGCCACCTCCTTGTTATGTCCTCACACAGCCTTTGTTTTGTCAATGTGCATTCCTGGTGTCTCTCCCTACTCATATAAGTACACCATTCATATTGAATTAGGACCCACACTAATGATCTCATTTTAACTTAATCATAACTTTAAAGATCTTATCTCCAAATCCAATTACATTCTGAGATACTGGGGACTGGGACTTTAACATGTGCATGTTGAGGGAACACATTTCAACTCATAACAATTACATTTATTGATGCTGTTTATTTCTTTGCATGGATTCATGTTACTTTCTAGTATCATTTATTTCTGGGGGACTGAAATACTCTCTTTAGTATTTATTTCCTGTAGGGCAGATCTACTGATAATAAATTCTTCATTTTCTTCCTTTATCTGAGAATGTCTTTAGACATAGAATTCTTGGTTGATAATATTTTTCTTTAAGCACTCTGTATATATCATCTCACTGCCTCTTGGCTTACATGGCTCCTAATGGGAAGTCAGCTGTTGAACTTCTTATCATCCCTTATACATGATACATCACAGTTTCTTGCTGCTTTCAAGATTCATTTTGTCTTTGCCTTGAATCATTTAACAGTGTTTAGGTGTGCATCTCATTGTATTACCTTACTTGGAGTTTGTTGAGTTTCTTGGATGTGCATATTAATTTTTTATCATATTTGGGACATTTTAGCAATTATTTATTTGAATATTCTTCCTACTCCTCTCTTTTGCCTCCCTTCTGAGGTCCCGTTATGCATATCCTGGTGTGCTTGATAGTGCCCCACAGCTCTATGAAGCTTGTTTTTTCTTCATTCTTGTTTTTTTCTGATTCTCAGACTGTATATCTTCAATTGCCCTATCTTGAAGTTCACTGATTTTTTTCTTCTGCCAATTCAGATCTGTTGTTGAATCACTCTAGTTTTTAATTTCATTTATTTTAGTTTTTAACTCCAAAATTTTATTGGTTCATTTATATAATGTCTTCCTCTTTATTGATAGCCTCTATTTAGTGAGACATTCTCATATTTTCTTTTAACCTTTTAGACGTGATTTTTCTTTATTTCTTTGAACTTATTTATCATAGTTTACTTAAAGTATTGGTCTAATAAGTCAAACATGTGGGCTTCTGTGGAGACAGTTCTATTGACTAGTAGATTTTTTCCCCTGTGTATCAGCCATACTTCCCTCTATCTTTGCATGTCTTATAAGTTATGGGTGAAAGTCATTTTAAATAATGATTATCAAATATCAATTTTGTGAATTGTTTTTTCCTTCCTTCCCAGCACTTGGTATTGCTGCTATTTGATTTTTTCATTGTTGTGAATTTACGTAGTGACTTTCCTTGACTAATTTTATAAAGTTTGTCTTTTCTGTGCAGCCACTGGAGTGTGTCTGCTTCATTGGTTTAGTGATCAGCTAGTGACTGGACAATGATTTCCTTAAATGCCTTTGTCCCAGCCTTTGTCAGGCACACCTTCAATGTCCCAGCAAATGTACAACTCTGTTAGACTTTACTTCCTGCCTCATAGTTAGCCATATGGGAAAGTATAGGGTCTTCTTAGGCCTTTCCCAGGCATGCATATAGCCCTGTTTATATGCATGGCCTTCTAGTATTCCTGGAATAAGTCAACACTTTTCAGAGCCTCCTAAAGACATCTTATTTCTCAGTTATTCCTTTTAAGTTTTTTGCTGAGCCACTTGTTTGCTACAAATGGGATCACTGCCTCAAGTAGCTGCTATGTTCAACAATTGCTGCTGATTATTTTAGACTGATGTCCTGGGGATTGGGCTGTTTATACTGTGTGTATCCTGAATTCAATCAAATAAAGATAAACCCTGGGAATGGGGGCTTTTCCAGTGTCTTAGTCAGTTCAGGCTTCCATAACAGAAAACAATACAGTATGTGGTTTCCACAGCAAACATTTATTTCTCACAGTTCTTAAAGCTAGGAAGTCCATGTCCAAGATACTGGAAGAATCGGTGTCTGATGAGGGCCTACTTCCTGGTTCATAGATAGCTGTGCTCTCACTGTATCCTCACATTGTAAAAGGGGTGAAGGAACTATCTGGGGTCTCTTTCATAAGGGCACTAATCTCATTCATGATGGCTTTACTCTCATGACCTAATATCCCAAAAGTTCCACCTCCTAACACCACCACTTTAGGTATTAGGATTTCAACACATGAATTTGGAGAGGGGACACAAACATTCAGTTCATAACATCCATTGATCTTCCAGACAGGTCAGATAGCGGCAACTCTCTGCAGATGGGACTTTTGGGGAACCCCGAACCCTATCTCATCTTCTTTAGAGGCTCCTAGGCTGCTGGTTTTTATTGCTACCATGATGGTAAAGCTGTTGGTTTCAAGAAAGTTGCAGAACTCAAAGAGGAGGATAGAACAAGGCAAGTTAAAATGCCACAAACTTCAAGTTTTCACCACAATTCAGTCATTTTCCTTGAATAAATATTCCTTAAATTATTGTGAGCCTTTCATTAATTTTCAGAGCTCTGAATAAGTTGGTTTGGCTTGTGTGTGTGTGTGTGTGTGTGTGTGTGTGTGTGTGTGTGTGGTAAGCATTCTCATCGCTGTTGTAGAAGAGCAGGTTTTCAAAGGCTCTTATGGCAATGTTTCAGAAGTGTTTCTTCTCCGTCTGTTTTTTAATACACACTTATTTTTTAACTGACCAGAGCTGGAACTCAAACCTCAGGAATGTGGCTCAGTACTCACTTAAGGCCACACCTATTGTCTTATTTTCCCAAATAAGTTGTAATGAGAAACCTTGAGGCAGAGTAACTGCTGGTCAAGGAAGGTAGCCAAGCGCTGCTCAGTTGGAAGGTGCTCTTGGGAACAACTTGCTGACTTTGAGAAACCAAGGAAGTACTCCTCCCATTGAAAGGAATACAGAGAGGGGGGAGGGCACGGGTTCCTAATCTCAGGTTAAATTCCTGGAGCCAAGGAGACTGAACATAGACGTAAAGCTAATGCTTCCTCAAGTTGTTACTGGCCTTAGAGAATAAAGGAGACTAAAGGGAAGTGCATGAGAGGCAGAAGACCGCCAGTGACCACCAGCAGAGAGTTGTTCCCATGGCATTGCGAGAGAAAGCGGAAGTGAAGGCAGCCTGAAGGAAAGGGAACTTCCTGCAAGTCCCAGTTAATACTGAATATTTGCTAATATCTGGCTGCTTCTACCTGAGGGACATAGGTGAGTTGGCACTGCCTATAAAATTTTCCTATTAGTTGTTTATTACATTTTTTTACATTCAATTTTATCGACATATTTTCAAATATTCAGTTGTAAGGGAATTTTTTTTTTAACTCTCTGTGGAAGCTTAGACATTACTTTATTCAAACTTGAGTAGCATATGGACAAAGCAGTGAATACTTCTCCAGTGTCAGAGTTGAATTATCCAAAGCAGTTTCCAAATGAGTGATACCATTTTTCATCCCTTGTTACATGCTTCACGGGGACTCCTGGTATTGCTGGTGGTGGTAGTTGTTGACTTTGCCTCTGTGCAATTAATTTTCAAGTGGGCTGGCCCATGTGTGTTAAGATATATATTTTCATTCAGAAGAACTCCTGGATAATGAGACCAATTAATTTTTGAATTTGATTTCTTTTTCAAAGATCAGGGCAGCAAGGAGTAACCAAACACTCCTTAGTATTAAATGTTTCATTTTATAATACCCTTGAAACTAGTATATTTTGAGACTCTTGAAAAACACATCAATTGTTTGTCATAAAACAGAATAAGATTAAAGTCAACATGGAAGTGTAGGAAGGAGGGAAATTTATTTAAGTTTTGAGAATTATTTGAATCAATTTAGACATATGGATAAAACATTAATGAATTTAAAAAAAAAAAAAAACCCTGAGGAATAAATCCCTTTGGAGGATTCATCCTCTAAAGACACTGGACCAAAGATAGAGATTTCTGCCAAATCCACCCTGGAGTAGGGCAGTGCAAGAAATGCCACAGGAAACACAAATACATAAGTACTCCTTTAGTTGGGAAATAAAGAATTTGCCAAAGGGATAGAGTGTGAATATTTTTTAAGAAAATTTCTTTGTGGGAGGAGAGGATGAATTTTTACATAAAGGCAAGGTATGCTGCCAAAGTGTGGAAAGAAACCTCTCGTTTTTAGAAACTTGGGAATCCCAGGGCATTGCTTGGTAGGGCAGAAAAACTAGCTACTAAATGGTCACCAAGTGTGGAACAGGAAGGTAACAGGTCTTCATAGCAGAATTAAAACTATACCTGGAGGCAGGATAGGGTCAGTTAGCAAATCAAGCAATGTAAAAGATGTTCTCATAAGGCTGTCGGTCCAGAAGGTATTTTAAGCTAATTAGGAAAAGAAACGCTGCCAGACTCGGTGGCTCACGCCTGTAATCCCAGCACTTTGGAAGGCAGGGGAGGGTGGATTGCCTGAGCTCAGGACTTCCAGCCCAGCCTGGCCAAC
Source organism: Theropithecus gelada (assembly GCF_003255815.1). Lineage (NCBI taxonomy): Eukaryota > Metazoa > Chordata > Mammalia > Primates > Cercopithecidae > Theropithecus > Theropithecus gelada. The sequence continues at coordinate 59,912,068 of NC_037676.1, forward strand.
ATGGTGAAACCCCGTCTCTACTAAAAATACAAAAAAGTTCTCCTGGTGTCGTGGTGCACGCCTGCAGTCCCAGAACCTGGGAGCGGGAGGCTGCAGTGAGCTGAAACCATGCCACTGCACTCCAGCCTGGGTGACAGAGAAAGACTCTGTCTCAAAAAATAACAATAAAAGAAAAGAAAAAGAAAATAAGGGAAATTAAAGCCTTTCTTCCAGGCAGAAGCTTGGCTAGTGGAGCCCAGGGAGGGTTCCATCCTTCACTCTCCCCACTCCCCGGGAGGGCACTTTCTGGCCAGCACATCCTATAAGACTTACTCTCCCTTATTGGTGCCCCACTTGGGTTTTTATAAAAATGGGCAACCGGTTCCTCGGGTTCTATCCTTAATCTCTTCCTTTGAGGTAGCTTGGCTTGAGGCCCCCTTTTCCTCCTTTGTTACCTGCTCAAGGAAGAGTGCATAAGTGGGCCTGGGTACTGCAGACACAGGAGAGTTGGTGCCAAGCTGCCCCTCTGCTCAGTCTCAACCGATGGGGTGGTGGCTGTTCCTGGACTCAGTACAGCCTTTGGACTATGTCACGTACCAGACCCCATGTTTCTAGTCAGCAATGGTACCCCCAAATTATGTCTGCTTCTCTAGCCATGTCCATGAAGAGAACTCCCCCACAGCTTTGACCTTTGGACTGGGCGGATCCATCATCACCTTCCCACTACTGCCTCTCCCCAAAACACACCTGGATTGTCCATCCATGTATTTCTCCTTTCAAGTAATCCCACAGCACAATGGCATGCCAGTGCCTCCTTCCCCTCCGCTTCCCCTCCACTTTGCTTATGCAGAACAGCTTCATCTCCCAGTGCCATCCCAGGGCCAGATCCCATAGGTTCATGCTTCCCAGGTCAAAGCTTAGCAAAGCATCTCTTCAACCAAGGCTAGGTCCTTCACAGAATTTTCTATTAGCTGCTGGAAAAATGATACTTCATTCAAATAGTTGGAATATGCCTATCACCTCTAGAAAAGCTGACCACAATATGCCCTCCCTTTTTAAGAGTTAGGGCTCCAAATAGGCCCATTGGTTTCTTACTACATCCTCAATGCCTGATACATGGCTGATTCTCCATTATTATTCTCAATTGTTTGTTCAATAAATGTGTAAAATGAATGAACAAATGAGATCTATGTATCTGGGCATCAAGAGGGTGAGAGAGAATAGGGGGATACATTAGGTGACAAGAAGAACTTTGTATGGTATTTTCTTTTTACCCCTCACCAAGAAAGGGCTGGGGAACAAGAGCTCCGTTCTCTGGACACTGGCCCAGGTGGCAGCTCTGAGGCTCTCCAAGACTTAAGTTATGGGCAAGTGGAGCCTCCCCTGCTGGGTATGGAGAGCAGGCAGGAGGGCCACAAGAACCTTTACATGTGTGTATAAAAAGCCCAGGCCATTTCCTGGAGAAGCATCATCAGTTTCCTCCTGCAATTCCCACAGTGATCAAGAAAATCAGAAAATCGGGACAACTGTGCCCACCCATTGCCTATTGGAGCAAAATCCTGCTTAGAGAACAGATGGGGAATTAGTCAACACAAATCAGCATCACCAATGGCACTCTTTGAATTCCAGTGTTGAATGCTACAGAAGTCTCCTGTTTCCCAACCTTTGGGACCGCAGATACAAGCAGCGCAGGACGCTCCGGGAAAAGAGCTGCAGTAGGCGGGACTTGGAGGCTCTGAAGGTGTCTACGGTGCTGAGCACTGCCCCACTGCAGTTTTCCAGTGTCAGTAGTGAAACAGCGTCACCAGTGTTGAATGTCACCCTGGCACACGCCTCTTATGACTTATCTCTAGCCTCCGATCCACACATCCTTTCGGGGAATGTGTAAATGCACCTCCCTAATGCCCCAGTCACTGCCTCAGCCCTGAGGAAGGTTTACGTAATCTCCAGTATGCCAGAGAAAGTGAAGTCCCTTTTCAAAGGCATGAGAGTTTCAAGTCTCAAAATATTCTAGATCCTATAGGTGGCAAAAGCAAGAATAAACCTACACGAATAAAAGGATATTTGAACCAGATAATTGTTTATTTGGAAAGGTCTGGAGAGGCTGTCCATCCAGCTTTCTTTTTCTGTCTCCCAGGCTGGAGTGCAGTGGCGCGATCTCGGCTCACTGCAAGCTCCGCCTCGCGGGTTCACGCCATTCTCCTGCCTCAGCCTCCGGAGCAGCTGAGACTACAGGTACCTGCCACGATACCCGCCTAATTTTTTGTATTTTTAGTAAAGACGGGGTTTCACCGTGTTAGCCAGGATGGTCTTGATCTCCTGACCTCGTGATCCACCCGCCTCGGCCTCCCAAAGTGCTGGGATTACAGGCCTGAGCCACCGCGCCCGGCCCATCTCAGCTTTCTTATTTGGAAGCAAGCAGTGAGGGGAAATGTCTGAGTTCTTAGTGCAGTGCTCTTTAGCCCTTTGAAATTAGTCAATGGGATTTTGTATAACTTTATTCTTGATGGTTTTCACTGTAAGCCAAGTTTTTCTTTGATTTTCCAATATACAATTAGATTAATGAATATGCTTTTGCCAGCTCCATCCACAGAGCCCCCGACAAAGCTCGCATGCATGTTCCCAGGAAGGACAGGGTCCTGACTCTGGTCTGTGGCATGGTTGGGAGGGACCTGTGAAAGTGTTTTTGCCATGCCCTGAAGCTCCTTCTGGCATGTGAAATCGCCTGATAAGCCAGCTAACCGAGTCTGCAGCAAAGGGGTTATTGAAGTTCAAAGAACAAAGAAACAGACATTCAAAACAAGACACTGGTGGATAATTTAAATCATTTGATTGATCAGCACCTTTTTCTTTCATGGTACTAAAAAAGACTTTTAATAGGAAATCTATACAGCTTATCTGTGAAGATCTACCGGGAATTGATGACCTACTAAGGGAAGTCTAAGAATTTTAAGAAGCTTTATTTTCTGTAATGTGTTTACTTGAAAAGAATATAAGGAGCTTGTTGAGGATAACTGAGATTAAAATTTAAATAATTAGGAAGCAATCATTGTTGGTTAAAGGCATGAGTCAGTTATGAAAAGGAAAAGCAAAGCTTATTAAATAACTATTTAAATAGACTATAGTACTGGCAAAATCAGTCTAATACCAGTTATTTTTCCTGAAACTAAAGATATTTATTATGATTATAAAATAGGAGTTTCTATTTTTTAATTAGGTTACTGTTTTCTTTTGTAATTTAAAATTGTATAAATGTTTTCTTCTTTGCTTTTTAAAACAGTTAAGGCATGCATATGTTAAAAATTCACTGTGTCCATAAAATTATAGGATGATAAAGGAGTCTCCCACTTTTCCTGCCCTTTACCCACCAGTGCCCTGGTCATCAGTGCAGCACTCATTTTTTCTACACATATAGGCAAAAAGGTGGAAGAATCTTGGGTTGAATCAAGTTTTGGTATCACTGTGCCCTAGAATAAGGAAGAGAGCTAATAGGTGATGATTTGAAAGTAGAAAGCTTGAAACTGAGACTTGTTATTAATTATTACTTAATTAAATACTTACTATTAATATAAGACATGTGTTACACTAAGCCTTTTATTTGGATTACTATTTAATTATTCTAACAACCCTCAAAATTATTCTGATTTTGGTGCCAAGAAAACAGAGGCTCAGAAAAATTGTATAAACTTGTTGCTGTTCTTGCAGCTAAATAGATGTGAAACAGCAGTTTTAAGCAAAATTAAAATTACTCCAAAGGATTTAATGGTTAGAGAATACTTTTTAAAAAAGATATTTCCAGGGAGTAAGTACTTTTCATGCAGTAGGACTGTGATAATTTTTAAATATACCTGCAAATTTGCTGACGCTCTTCCCATTAAGAGATGAAATATTTGTCCCCTCCCCTTGAACCTGGTGAGCCTTGGTGACACTATGAGCATAACATGGTGGAAGTGATATTGTGTGACTTCCAAGGCTGGGCTAGAGAAAGCCATGCAGCTTCTGCCAGTCTCTTATCAGTCTCTGAATGAAGCCTCCACTTTCCCCTCCCTGCCTCTCAGCCATGGTAACACACACGGGAGCAGGAAAGCTTTTGGAATCACTACTGCTTCAACCAATATCTAATTACAAGTTTGTGAGAGGACTTGAGAACAATAATAATGATAATTGATTGTAATTGTTTAGTCCATTGTTTTGAGGTGGTTTGTTACACAGAACTATATAAGTGGAAAAATGAACAACAGTGGCAAATTTAATATACAGAGACAGAACAGGGTCTTGAGACAAATAGCACTTATCAGCCATACATTTTATTTTATCCCCACAGGTTCTTGCTAGAGACACAATGACAATAATTTAATATGATATTTTAAAAATAAATATGTTCAGATATTTTTATTAGTGCTGAAGGCTTTTGCTTTTGATTCTTGGCCTGTTCTACAGGTTATGTCTGACATTAACCCCCTCAGCAATGATCCATGTCGTTGTGTGGCTTCTCAGTTTGAGTTGCTTGGTTGCTCTGGTTTCATCTAGGATTGTCGCCAGAGGCTGAGACTAAAATTTTCCAGAAAGATCACTGCTGCATTAACAGATGTTTATTTCTTATAAAAATGCTCAACACAGTGAAGGAATGTACCTGCATACGACAGTGAGTGCAGTTGTGAGAAGCACAGTGGATATTTTTAGGCCTAGCATTCTTTATATTTATCTACTTAAAAATATATTGGTTTCCCCTAGATCTAGGTAAAATAGTGTGCACAAATATTTTAGAATTGGGCACCGAATCTTGGACTTTTCACTTTTTCTTAGGCTCTCCTCGCTGACTTCGTTATTTACTTAATCTAGCATCCGTCTTAACCTCAGTGTGAGCCCCTTGCCTTTGAAAATATGTCTTACTTTCTTTATATCCTTACACTTTATTTGTGTGGGTTTAATAGATTACTATTGATGTAATGAGGTAGTTTTGAGCTGGATTTTGAATAATAGTGAAAATTAAGTGTGCAGTGGTACAGGCAACCATCTTTGTACTTGTCACTTACGTTCTCTAGAAAGTTTCAGGGCCTCCAGTGGACAAAGTTCACATTGAGCACTGATCTGTATGATGTTTGTTGCTGTTGCACTGGGTAAGATCATTGCCCCATGAAACAAAAACCAGTGTGTTTGTTTAGACTCACCAAAAATATCATGGGATGTTACAGGAACCCAAGGACCTGAAAGCAGCTTTAGGAAAGGCCTGGAACCAAATGTTGGGTTCCCCTCTCTCTCTCTGTCTCTTGTCTCAGTTCCTCATGGTGTTTCTGCTTTCCCTCCTTTCTCTGTGGCCAACTTTCTCTTTTCCCCAGTCATGTCCTAGAAAATGTGACAATCCCACAACTCTAGCGCTTCTCTAATTTTTTGCTGAGAGCATTCTTCCCGGCTGCATGAGCCCAGTGCATTTCTGCAGCCACAGCTATGGCCGAACTTTGCTCCAATAGTCGCTTGACTAGCAGAGAGACCCACAAAGTGTTTGAGAGCCAATGAGGAGAGGGGAGGCTCTTCATTTGGGGAAAACTCATGCTTACATTATTCCTATACAGTGGCAGATATGGGAGGCACTAGATAACTGGAAAAACTGGAAAAACTAAGAATCTAGAGTTCTGGAGAGTGCAGGTCCAAAAGTGGGGCATGCCTCTGTGTCTGGCTTCATCCTCTGTATGAACAGGTCCCAGTAGCATAGATCTGAGCACCCAAGAGTGGTCATCACTCATCTCTGGCAAATAGTATCAAGAAATTAATTTTTTACTCCTTCTCAATCATTCTTATCAGTAGGGGACCCTGGAAGTGCAGGAGGAGCAGGGGGTGGAGAAGCAGCTTGGAGGGAGTCTGGAAGCACAAACAACTTCTGAATGTGAGCATCGCCCTCTTATCCGACTCGTGTGTCTCAACACATTCCTTAGTTCCATTACATAAACACAGCTGTCAGAAGCCCACTCTTAGGATTAAGTGTATGTTTGTGTGGTGTGTGTGTGCTGTGGGTGGATTCTGAGATACATAGACCTCACGGGACAAGCCAAGAGGACCTAATTGAAGGGGCTATTTTAAAATTCTTCTATAATAAAAGTAGATGAGAGGCCAAGCACAGTGGCTCACGCTTATAATCTTTACACTTTGGGAGGTCGAGGCAGGTGGATCACCTGAGGTCAGGAGTTTGAGACCAGCCTGGCCAACATAGTAAAACCCCATCCCTACTGAAAAAAAAAAAATTAACTGGGCATGGTGGTGAGTATCTGTAATCCCAGCTACTCAGGAGGTTGGAGCAGGAGAATCGCTTGAACCTGGGAAATAGAGGTTGCAGTGAGCCGAGGTCACACCACTGCACTCCAGCCTAGGCGATAGAGCAAGACTCCATCAAAAAAAAAAAAAAAAAAAAAAAAAAAGCAGCTCTGAATGTGAAGTACTTTTAGTAACACCTTAGCCAATTAGTTTTGCTTATATATATATATTTTTTACATATATAAAATGTGACATGTGATAAAAACTTCAAGTCATAAGTAATTCCTTCAATAAGCAAAAGTAAAAAGAAGTTATATTGCCAGGCATGGTGGCTCATGCCTGTAATCCTAACACTTTGGGAGGCTGATGTGGGCAGATCACTTGAGATCAGGAGTTCAAGACTAGCCTGGCCAACATGGTGAAATCCCTGTCTCTACTAAAAATCCAAAGTGGTGGGCACCTGTATAATCCCAGCTACTCACGAGACTGAAGTAGGAGAATCACTTGAACCTGGGAGGTGGAGGTTACAGTGAGCCGAGATCGCATCACTGCACCCTAGCCTGGGTGACAGAGTGAGACTCTGTTTAAAATAAACAAACAAAAAAAGTAGATGGGAAATTCATGGTTAAGTGGGTTTCTTTGGTACAACACATGCCTGAGCTTTAAATATAGTTATGTTCACTGTGACAGTTAATAAATTTCAAAGAAGGGATGTTAGTGTGCCCTGTTTCCTGAATTTATTACATTAATGAATCTTTTTTTTTTTAATTTCCGGAGTGACTAACGAGTTCCACAGAAACAATTTGACAAGCACTGTACAGTTTTGTGTTTGTTTCCACTTTGCGGATGTTTATATAGAGACTATTCAGTGAATGTAATCACCTTAGAAGCTTTATTCACAGAGGCTCCAGCCACAGCATTCTGGCAGTGGGGTTATCTGATAATATCAGTGCTGCCACATACTACCCACTGTGGGGAAGCACAGATTTCTGAAGCTGGCAATCCCCCTGAAGCAAGGTGGCAGTTCCCTAATCAATGCCCCTTTCCAACAACTATTTACTATACAAGTCAAGACACAGTTCAGATACCTCTGTTACTTCGTTCTACTTCACAGTCAATATATGACCTAAGAATCTGAAAGCACTTGCCTATCCTGTGCCTCACACACAACTAGGATGAGTCCGTGCAATGAATTGAGCAAGTTCAAGCCTAGTTTCCTAAATCCAGCTTGGGCTAGAATACCCGGGAGAAGGAGGATGGAGGCCTTATTCTTGTGGAGCCTCCTGTTTTACTCCCAGGCGCTTTAGCAGTGAAACCTCTCCCCTTGATATACAGATTTCTTTATACTCTGATGACTATCAAATACTGTGTCTCATGAAACTGACTCATTTCTCGAACACTGAGTACTTCCTACTCTCATAGGAATGATTCCATCCAACCTCCTCAGTATGGGCCTTATTTATACATGCTCTGACAATATTGCTGATTTCTTTTTTTAATGAGTTTAAATAGATATCTCCAGATGAAGCACTTGCCTTAGCAATACATATGCTGACGAGCCTCCTACATACCTTATAATTCATGCAGTTTTCCATGTGTGGGCGTCTGAAATTAAAGCATTCTGCCTGTTCTTTTCTTGAAAGCACCTTCATTAGCTTAAAATCTCTGTGACCTCTCCACTCAACATTCATCAAAATGATATGATTGTAGAATATAATTCAATTGACAAATTTGCCTGTCGAGATGTTTCTATGGCTACTCTTACCTGCTTTCTCTTCCTCTAGTTGCACCCATGCCAGGCCTCCCTCCACCTTGCTGCCCTGTGTGTCTCGTCACATGCAAAGCCCCATGATTTTCACCTTCATAATGCTTTCCTAGAATGGTCCTTCCTGATACCCCTGTGAACAATTGTTCAACTAAGGTAGTCTACCACAGTCATTTTTATCATCTTATATACCATTTGGAAAATAAATGTGCCTTCTAGACACTGCACCTGTGAAATCCAGTCCAGTGGATCTGTACCTACTTTAGATATATCTTGCAGGGACAGAGATAGCTTGCAGTTAGAGAAGGTTGTGGTGCCTGAGAACCCATCTTTAGAATAAATAGTTCTCATTAACCAGTTTTGTTAGAGATTTGGTTGTAATGAAATAAACACAGGCTTGAAGTAAAGAAAGTCCATCCAAACTATGGTCAAATTAAAATCACTGGATAATGAAAACTGAAATAAATTTTATTCCTTATTCATTTGGTTTCTCAGAATTCAAGCAATTCTAGACAAAGCACTTCTCACACTTAAATAGTCAAAGAGGTAGTGGTTAATGTACTTTTTTGAATGGTTCATTGCACCATGAGACTGAACACATAAAATAATTATGGTCCAACATGATCTAATCCAAAACTTGAATAAAATTATTGTTCCTGTATTTTTTATGTCCTTGAGTAATTAACAGATGTGTATATTTGTCGCAGAAAACCATGATGGTGCATTCTTCAAGTATGGATAACTCTCTCGTAAGTGTGATACCCAACCACGTGTTGTTAAGTAACCACATCTTCTACTTGGTGGCAGAGGCTATCATTGGAGGAAGCAGAGTGTTTCACAGATTCTTAGACTGCTTCTCAGTCTGGAGAGGACAGGTATAGGAAAGTGAACAGGAGCCAAATCAATAAAGAGGATTCGACTTTGATTGAACAAGAATGTGTGCTCTCCACTCAGGAGTTTCCACTTCAGACAAATGGAAGCCTGAGATCAATTCAAGCAAAAGTGAGATTGAAAAGGAAGTCAGTGGCTGGGAAGGTGGGGAAATATGAGAGGTATTTGAGAGAAGGAATGTATGAATAGATCAATGGCTACTAAAAAGGCGCTTTGAAGTGAGATGTATCAAGAGATATTGGGTGAGGCAACATGAATCCATAAGCAGGTATAAAGAGCTTCTTGACAGGATATCTCAGGCAAGAACATACCTCCTGGCATGGCTGTTTTGGCATTACCCTCAGAGGCCAGTCTCTGGTCAGCCATTTCCGGTTCATTAAAGGGCCATTCTCTTCATAACTCAATTGCTTCAAATTCTAACCAGGAAACCATTTGGACCATCAACAGTGTTGTTATTTTTATTAAATATGGAAAAAAATCATCCCTGCCTTCAGCTGGTAATATCATATCTGAGGTTTGAGTTTCTCCCCTCTTAAATAAGTTTGTTCAAGATTGGAGACCAAAGTGTCATCACTTTACCCCTGGGGAAGGCAAACATCACTATTCCTAATTTAAACTGGTGAGATTTTACACATTTGTAATTCTTATTCCACTAATCTCCACAGAAATTGGAAAGAGATTCCTCTGTGGCATCCAAGAAATCGGAATGCATGTAAATTCTACTGAATTTGTGGATTAAAAAATGTGTGATGGAATCTTGATGACACAAACAGTGAGATACATACTTAGGTCACTTCCGCAAGAAACCAACAAGGAAGGGATTAAGTTGAAGCTGTACTTGAGTCTCATTTTTGTCTCACCTTGAAACTATAATACCTGATTAACAGCTTTCAAGTAATCAGGTTAATTTAAACAGATTCAGGTTGGTGCTTCAAAATCCTTTGTTTACAAAAGTAGAATGAAAGAAAGAAAAAAAGTCTGTTATGCTCTAATAATTATCATAATGGGACAACAATTGTGAGCATTTGAGATTGATAAGTAAATTTAGATGTAAAAGAAACAAAATGGAATCATAAGTTTTGTCATTGGAAGGGGAGCATGAGGTTCTCCTAAACCTCATGCTCAGGTGAGGTTAGGAAGTGCATCTGACAGAAACTGAATCAGGTCCTCTCCTCTCCTCTCCCATCCAAAGCACTCTCCCTGGTCATGCTATTGACTATTGCAAGCAGGAAAGTCTTTCTGTTAACATGGCCATCAGAAAAGAAAAAGTCATTTGAAGCTTATTTATGCTGTGCTCAGATGCTTCTCCCTCAAAGAAAATGATTCCCTTTGAGTCAAAGAGAAAGATACTCAAATTTCACTGCTGAGTAGCTTGCTGATTTACTTAAAAATTTTATCCTTAACTTCCTCATAGGAAAAAGGAATATCTTCCTTATAGAGCTCTGTGAGAACTCAGTAAGATGTTTATGGAGCATGGCTCATAACCTATCCTCAGTGCATACACGTCCTCCCCAAAAGTAGTCTGCTTAAAGGGCAAATACTTCCTATCAGCTATAGTATGTTTTCAGAGAGAGAAAATATCCCAATTAATAGACTATTGATAAATGTATAAACCCAGGCCTTAAACTACTGGGATGAGAAAAAACAATTTATTTGGATAAAAATATGAGGTCATCCTAGAAGACTGGCCTTAATTGTGCGATACTTTCCTCTTGATTAAGACTTCATTGTTGAATTTTAAGTTTGTTTGACTTCCAGGAATAAGACAGTTTGGCATAAACATCATTTTTATAATGTGAGAAATCCTGCCTGGCACACAGACGTGGGCTCCGAATTTTTTTAAGCCATTCCAGCAAATGTTTCATCTGCAAAAGCAAACCTGAAAGTCTCCAGACTATTATCTTAACTCTAGAACACATGAATTAATGAATTCAGGTTAGATACAAATAGGATTTCTTGTGCTGCTTTACATGCATCCAATCATCATTTCTCCTGTTGATTTTATTAGTGGAAACACTATCACTACCAGTGCTACTGGTGACTTTAATACACATTCTAGGAGATGATATTACACAGAAAAGCAAATGAACTTCAAATATTTTGAAGAACACATACAGTTTATGACTATCAATTGTGCTTTCAGATTTTTAGTGTGTCCCAATGGCTATGGCTTTTTAAGTGAACACCAACAAACACTTAACTGTTGGACATATCTAAGGCTATGATTCTGTGTCAAGATAAGATTATTGAATTGACCCCAGAGACAAAAAGATTTTGCATGAGTGCCCAGGGTTCGTGATGCCTACTATCTATGCTCCAGCGCTTCCTTGATGGCTTGTCCAATCAATGAGCTTGCCTCAGATTATCTATCCACTACCAATGAGAAAATAAAATTAGAGATTTAAAGTTGGGAGGGATCATGATGTTCTCAGGGACTCATTCATCACTGGAAAGTTGGGGAAATTGAGGCAAAGGAGAAGCAAATGTTTTGCCTGAGGTCGCGCAGTGTGTAAACACAGGCTGAATTGCATTTCAATGCTCATTCCCCCAGGGCTACTTGCACATGAGTAACTGACCTGCTTCTGCATTTGGGTCTTCCCAGTCCATTGGGTGGGTTCTTCTTTCTTCGGCATTATTCAGAATTAAACCATGAGTTAATTTGTTACTCTACTCACTTCCTTGGTGATCTCTTCCACTCCCTTAGCTTCAAATGTTTTCTCAGTGCAAACATTCCCCAAAATGCTCTTATTTCTGGCCTGAACTCTACTAAACGTCTTTCTGCTGGATATATCAGTAGAGTCCTATACGCTCTGGCTGTTGCATATTTATCATCATTTCCACGATGACTGGCATGATTATAACCTCTACAGCTTTACTCTGTGCCTTTACTCTGGTAGATTTTTCTCCACTTCACAGTTGTTGAAATTTTACCTAGACTCTGTCCAGGTAAAATCTTACTTTTTCCAGAAAGACTTCTCAGGTGTTCTTGCTTCTAGCATCCCTTCCTGCACCCCATGCTTGAGTAGCCTACACTGCTGTTGTAACAGCTTCCTTCTGTTAAATCTGTGATGCAGAGCCTTTGAATGGAAAATGGCCAAGCTTCTGTGCTAGCTTGGCATCAGGTACAAACATAAGCAACTAGTTGAGTGACGTATTTACTGTGGATTATATATAATCATCGGAAAATTGTTTTCTCAAAGTTATATGAAACTTGGGAAGAAAACAATGTTACTAACCAAAAGTATATTCATGCCTAAAATGTTATTTGAAAAATACCCTCTGACAATTTATTATTTGTTTAAAAACAAATTAATATAATTTCACTGCTTATAAAATGTAACCTTACTTGACTGCTAATATTGACCTAGTTCTCTTTTCTGTTTACATTGTTTTGAACTTACCGGTAATATGAACCTTGGAAAATCCATCAATACAAAGAGTTTCTGTTTCTATTGATTTATCAGAGAAGTGTTCTGGTAAATTCTCATTGTAATCAAAATAACTTTTAAAGGACAATGGTTTCCTAATGCATTTTAAAAGTTATCTTATACTATGATAAGTATCTTAAATCAATTTATGAACAATCAAAATTGCTTCCTTTAAGAAATGTCAGAAATTAATAAATCTCAGGATTATTAGAGTTTGACATTAAATAAAGCCTTCTTATTTCTGCAAAAATATGTTGGGTCCTAATTAAGTTACTTGTATTTTAGATAACTTTAAGGCATGAGAGTGTCCAGTCAATAACTCTAAAAGATCTGAATTTTTACCCTATTTGCAAGCTAACAAGTTAGTCTACCAATTTTATAAATGCTGGAAGATGACACGAGGTGATTCTTGCATCACAGACAAAACAAATATTACAATAAAAGCAGTAGATAAAGTATCAGTATTTTTACCAGTTTCCTAACTGTGAAAATGGATAACTGATACTCCCATCCAGTAGGATGTGTTATGGCAGAAGAACTCCAAGCTCAGGAAACCCAAACTTTCTATAATGGGGAATAGGCCTGCTTGAACTTTATGCTGGAGAGAGTTTAATCTTATACTAAATAGTAAATAGACATGCTCTTTGACTGCAGGGAGGCACAATATCTATATTCCAAGACTGTTCACTGCATAAATATAATTTAAAAGATAATCTAGAACAAATGTGATCAGTGTCTCTGCTTGGAAGCATGCAGAAACACAAACAAACAAACAAAATCCATTGAGAGTTATCTCCCAACAGATAAATATGAAGATATCTAAAAATTGAAAATAACATTCTTAATTAGAGTCTCTCACTTTGAGTTAAGAAATATAATTGTGTTGTGCGGATAAAGACTTCAGTGAAGATAAAAACTATATTATTTTGAGAAAAATACTTCTTATGAAGACCGACTTGCCATTTTTATCATTTAGCTGACAAAGAGGAGTGCTCAACATGTTCTATTTCACATCTCAAATGGAAACTACTCACATCCTTAAATTCCAGAACCAAGGAAACAAAATGAGCTGGAACAAACCTTCCTGTTCTGCATCCTAGAGTACTCCTGCCCTGGGAGATGCAACGGTTTCAAAGCATTCTGGAATGGAAAATTTTACCTCCCCACCCACACTTCCATTCTGCCTACTCTGCCTCCCCACCCACACTTCTCCATCCTCTACTCACAAGCCCCATCTTCTCTACAAACACATACATGCTATCAGAAATGTAATTGTTTTACCTTTTTTTGGGCAATATATCCAGATATATCCACTCAACAATATATACACATAATTTGTCAATAAATATCGATTCACCGGATACCTCTTTATAACTACATGGTATTTTGTCATATAGATGTATTTAATATTTAATCAATCTCCTGTCGATTGAAGTTGAATATGTTTCTACTCTTATTATTATAACAAGGCTGCAATGAATATCCTCGAACATCTTTTAGCAGTTTTCTATAATTTCTTTACAACTTAACCGTGACATTTAAATTCAACCATAAACATAAATTATTGTGGGTAGCAATACTTATATAAACATGTTAAATGAGTCAAAACAGGCCAGGCATAGTGGCTCACTCTTGTAATTCTAGTGCTTTGAGGGCTGAGGCAGGAGGGTTGTTTGAGCTCAGGAGTTTGAGACCAGCCTGGAGCTTCAGCCCAGGAGTTTGAGACCCTGCCTCTAACAACGACAATTTTTTTCTTAATTAGCTGCACATTGTGGTGTGTGCTTGTAGTCCCAGCTACTTGTACGGCTGGGAAGTGGTAGGAAGAGATTGGGTGGAGGATTCCTTAAGGCCAGGAGGTTAAGGCCGTAGTGAGTCATGAAGGGGCCAGTGCACTCACTCACAGATTGAGATTCTGTCTCAAAATATAAAATAAAATGAAATAAAATAAAACAATAAATGAGTCAAAGCAATTTTTTTTTTTTTTTTTTGAGACGGAGTCTCACGCTGTCGCCCAGGTTGGAGTGCAGTGGCGCGATCTCGGCTCACTGCAAGCTCCGCCTACTGGGTTCACGCCATTCTCCTGCCTCAGCCTCCTGAGTAGCTGGGACTACAGGCGCCCGCCACCGCGCCGGGCTAATTTTTTGTATTTTTAGTAGAGACGGGGTTTCACTGTGGTCTCGATCTCCTGACCTTGTGATCCGCCCGCCTCGGCCTGTCAAAGCAATTTTTAAATACAGTTTAATATTATCATTTTCTCATGATAAATATGCAATGCTTTGTTTTGCATATGCAGGATTAACTTTATCCTGAGATGATTTCTTTCAAATAGATTTTTTTTCCCTCAAGAGAGAATATAATTGAAAAAGAAAGTTGAGCCACATTTACCACATCTAATCTGTCATCTGAAACTTTAAAAGTCGGATTGTAACTACGTAAATCACTTTTTTTTTACACTGGATTAAAAATAAAAATAAATTAAGGATCAATGCCGATACATATGTGATAAAATCTTTCCTCTTTATAAAATCTTTCTTCTTTATAAAATCTTTAGCCTAGAGCTTTCCTTGCCCATACTTGTTAAATTAATAATTCTTATAAACCCCAGAAACTTGAAAAAGTTATATTTCATTAGTTATATTTCATTAACCAACAGAACTTTGCAGAAAAAGGACTACTGACCAATATTACTAGGTGCCAGTAATTTAGGGAATAATTAAAGCTATAATTAACACTTATGAAGAACCTTGCCTTTTTCATAGCTATAAAACAACAGCAACAAAAAGAAGACTTTGATAACTGGTTCACTGAAAAGTCAGGCACTTAAATTACCCATTATAGTTGCTAAGAAGGTACAGAATTTGATTCTTACCTATACTTACTCTGAGAAAGAACACTCTATCACATTACTAGTCATCAAAAATATAAATAATATATTGCTTTACAAACTTGAAGCATTGTTCCAATAAAATTGTCCAGGATATATAATAGTATCTGGAAAAGTCACCAAGGGAACAATATGTAAGCTTTTTAGGGGTATAAGCAGGTGGCAGATACCCTGAGGAGCCAAGTTCCAGAAAGCCTTCTTATCCTGACCATGAAAATTGTGAGGCAGCTTTTCTTACCCCCCATGAGAGCCCTAGGCTCTAAGTCAGCTTCTGGATCTGCAGCTTGGTTAGTGGAGAGACGACCAGAGCTGCTGCTGATACACTTGCTTCTGAGGACAGTTCGCTCAGTGGAGCAATCCAGAAGGATGTTCTGCAGAACCTTACAGAGCTGTATTTGTAGAGAGTAAAAAATATTTTTATATGTTGAACTGTAACCTATGGTGTGGTTGTGGGGTTTTCTGTTGTTAAATTATATCTATTTGAGTATGATTGTGAGTTGTTAAATATTGTTGGTATGTGAAATAAGATACCCATGAGAAGTTGGGAGCCCCTGACAAAAATATGAAATGTCTAGACAAAAGGCAGAAAAATTGTAAAAAACATTTCCAGTCTCTTCACTATGCCAATGAGTCAGCTGTCCCTGTTTTGTGCTAACCCATTCACGTGCCCTGCAGGTAGCAGTGGGTGGCCAGCCTTGCTGCCAGGCTTCCTTGGGTGATGTTTTCCTCAGCCTCCTCAGTTATGTGCTGGAAGCCTCATCTCTTTTAGTGAACAAAATGCCTGTAAGAATGTGCCCACATTACTAGTGCCATCTAAGTGATACAATCACTCTAAAATCAGATGTTATATTTTATTACTTATAACTCAATTTAATAAGTAATTTAAGTAAATAGTGTATACAGGTGAATGCCTAAAAGAAAACAAAGGTTTTTCTTTGTTTTGTTTTGTTTTTTAATAAACTGAGCCTGGCTTATCCTTCCCACCTGCAAGAGTTATCTTGGGTTTCTCCTATGACATGCATTCTCTTACCCATTCCTTCCCTTTCACACTCTCCCTTCACACTCTCCCTTCGATTTCTAACCCCAAACCAGCATCTAGAAAGTCTGTTTCCACCAAAAATCTCTTCCAAACTTTCTCCCTCCTCATTCTTTAATGGGCTGTCCCCCAAATACTCATCACTCTCATTACACAAACACATTTGCTTCACTATTAGTTCATATGGAAAAGATGCACCTTGCAGTCTATTTCAGAATCTAACCCACTTCTCCTTTATTGCCTGGTTAGAACACCATTGAGATAGTGTTAAATCCACTTGTTAACCTTGTCAGGGGACTTATACAAGGAAGCCACCTGTACAACATTTTCTCCACAATTAAATTCATTTCTTTATCCAGCATGAAATATTTCCATTATACCCAACCAAGACACCCAAGAGGCCTTTAAACTCGTTTTTAAAACGTCTACTTTGAAAAACATTGGTCTAGGAAGCTTTATGGTCCTTTTACACTTTACCAGTCAGAAATTTTGGCAGATTTCCCATTAACTTATGGAGCCCAAGGCAAGAAAACTATTGGTGTTGCCTTGATCTAATTACTGCAGGATTTCAATTTGTGCCCAATTAAACTGAACAGTATTAGAGCCTGGGTTTCAACTGCACTAGCGTTGTAGTAAAATGGCATTTACCAGAAGTCTGCCAATGCTCCCCAGAGGGGAGTGTGAGAAATCACATGTGAATGAAACTCTGTTTCTATGTGGGATTAAACATAGTACTTGTGTTTTCATTCTGAAAATGGAATTTGATAATGGCAACAGTCCTTGTAGAAAGTGTAGGCCATAAAATTGAACTTTAATTTCAATTTTCAGGTAACTGAGGCAAAAGTAGATCCAATTTATCTACCTAAGCTTGAGTAGATTGAGTTAAGTTACCTCAGTGAAAGAAATTTAGACTCTGTTTTAAAAATATTTCCAGGGAACAAAATCCATTCATCTTCCTCCCAGTGTGCTGGCACTACCTTACATAAACAATCAACCCAACTTCTGTCCATTCATTAAATTTCAAGTAATATATGCAAGATTTGGTGGCACATTTGTGACATCAAAATATGTCCACCGAAGTATGGCCCAGCATGACATTATAGGTGTTCAATAAGTGTTTCCGAAACAAATAAAATCTCATATGCATTACTAGTGGATAGAATTTGTCTTTGGCTAGAGATAAATGTAGCCCAGTCTTTATCACACATAACTCCTTCAGCTAACCCTTCTTTAGATAATCTTGTACAAGACTTCTGTGTTAAAAGGTTTTTATTTTCGTGTGTGGCTCTGATGAAGAGTTATTCTTCTTTCCCTTTCTCAAATCTCCTACAGGTCTGCAACATTATTTATTAATTTAAATGTTTACCTTATGCAAATGATGTGCTGGATTATGGAGATAAATAATGAACAATATTGAAATTATTTCTGCACTCAAGCAGCATATAGTTTACACAATAACAATTGCCAATGACTGAGCCCCTGTTAGGCATGACATTGAGTGCCATGTTTGCACGTGTTACTCCAGGCACTTATGAAAGCTATGGGTCATTATTCCCATTTTATAGATGGAAAAACTGAGCTTAAATCACCTTCTTAAGATTTTGCAGGTATTAAATGTCAAAGCCTCATTTTGAGTCCTCTTCTGTCTGTCTCAAGAGCTGCTCTTCAATACTGTGATCCAGATGAAGCAGCATAACCACTCCATATAGCCATATTACCTCCAGATTTAAATAGGTCATTACATCTCTGGAATCCTATGTCTGTGTTCTATTTTATAAAGTAAAAGTCACTGTACTTTTACAAAGTAGGCTTTAGCTCTTCACAGTTCCTTTCTTAGTGTTTCCCTTCTACCATTGTACCCAAAGAAAAAAGGGAGGACAAAAACTGCCATTAGGAGAAAACATTTAATGGTTAAACATCTTCTCTTTGAATTAAATTAAAATGTGATCTCATGATACAGCTCTAACTAAAATACTATTATTTTAATATTGTTATATTTTTGCCATTGGATTTTGCAGGAAGTTTGATATCTCATACTTCTCGACAAAGAAATAGACATAATTAATACAGGGTAAGAATTTTCTAAAGTAAATATTTTGAAAGCAACTAATATTTAACAGACTTCAGATTTAATTTTGAATATATCTTCCCATTATCACACACCACTTTCTTCAATATTTACCAAGTTTTTTCTCATTTAGTTCAGGAATGTAGTCTCTCACCTGTCACATGAATATATATTTTTCCTCAAACTTGTTTCTTCCCAAATGATAAGATTATTTTGTTGATGAGAGTTATTTTTTGAAAAGATGAAAAAGTTCAACAAAACTTTAACCATACTAAAATAAAAGGAGAGAAGACTCAAATAAATACAATCAGAGGTGAAAAAGCAGACATTACAACTGATACCTCAGAAATACAAAGGATCATAAGAGACTATTAGGAACAATCATACAGCAACAAGTTGGATAACCTAGAGGAAAGAAACACATTCCTGGACACATACAACCTACCAACATGGAATTATGAAGAAATACAAAATCCGAACAGATCAATAACAAGTAATGCTATTGAATTAGTAATGAAAAGTTTCCCATCAAAGAAAGCCCAGGACCAGATGACATCACTGCTGAATTCTCCCAAATATTTAAAGAACTATTACCAATTTTACTCAAAGTATTTCAAAAAATTGAAAAGGAGAGAATACAGTACTTTCGAACTTATTCTATGAGGCCAGCATTACCTTGTTACCAAAACCAGACAAGAATACAAGAAAATGAAATACAGCCCAATATCTCTGATGAACATAGATGTGAAAATCCTCAGCAAAATTCTAGCATACCGAATTCAACAACACATTAAGCAGATTGTTCACGATGATCAAGTGGGACCTATCCCAGGAATGCAAAGATGGTTAAACATACAAAAATCAATAAACACAATACATCACATTAACAGAGTGATGTTATTTTAGATTATGATTTCCTGAACAGTCCATGGTTTCCTTGGTAGTGACAATGTATCTTATGGAATTAAAAAGTGATATATTCTACTGATGAATAAGTAATGATGATGATTATGATGATTAATTGTATGTATCAATTTGATTGGGCCATTGGGTGTCCAGATAATTTGGTTCAGCGTTATTCTGGGTGTTTTTGTGAGATTGCTTTTTCGGTGATATTAGCATTCAAATCAATAGACTGGGAAAAGCAGATAGCCCTCCCTAATGTGTGTGGGCCCCATCCAATCAGTTAAAAGCCTGAATCAAACAAAAAGGCTGCCCCTGTCCTGAGTAAGAGATAATGCCTCTGTCTTATTGTCTTCAAACTGGGACATCTTTTTATCTTGCCTTTACATTCCAACTGAAGCATAGGCTCTTTCTTTGTCTTGCGCCTGCTGGCCGTCTAATAGGAACTATACTCTGAGCTCTCCAGGTGTCCGGCATGCCAACTCACCCTGCAGATCTTGGACTTGTCAGCCTCCATAATCACATAAGCCAATTCCTTATAATAAATTCTTCATATATTTATTTAAGAATATGAATATATAAGAATATTAAAAATAATTACATCAAACAATACAGATATATAATATACACATCATGTATTTATTATATATAATATAATTATATATAAGAAGACAAAATATAATAAGTAGCAGCTGAGTAAAAGACGAGAACAGTTTAAAATGAAGGGATTCTACATGAATAACCAGGAGTTTTAATACTATGGACATTGTTTGAGCACTGATGTGGGGAGAAAACACTGAGTGGATATCAAGCCAATATCAAGCCAGTATCAGCGTATACTGAGCAAAATGAAGAGATACAAACATACCTGGAGAGCAGTCTGGAGATAGATTTCTCCGTAACCTTAGCTTTTAAAAGATGAGACTATAAAACTTACATTGAAGTGTTCACAAGTTCATGATTTCTGAAATTGTGAATGCTATAAATCAAAAGGCAAAGGTAGTTTGTTTTTACCCTAGAATGTAAGGAGAATGTTGACCCGATTGCAATATGTTTCATGCCCACAGAAGGTATGCTCTATATAAACTGCAAAAAATGTTATCTATATCAAATAATTCAAGGAGTTTCATCAGTGTAGCCTTCATGTTAAGCTTTAATAGCCATTTTTTCCAGTCAATATAAATAAAAATGCACAATATTTTATTTAATAAATTTATCTCTTGCCAGAATGTCCAGGAACTTACCCAGTGACTGTATTAGTTTGTTTTCACTCTGCTATAAAGATATTACTTGAGACTGAGTAATTTATAAAGAAAGGAGGTTTAATTGACTCACAGTTTCACATGGCCGAGGAGGCCTGAGGAAACTTACAATCATGGCAGAAGGTGAAGGGGAAGCAAGGCATATCTTACATTGCGGCAGGAGAAACTGCCGCTTTTAAAATCATCATGTCTCATGAGAACTCCCTCACTATCACGAGAACAGTATGGGGGAAACTGCCACCATGATCCACTTACCTTTCACCAGGTCCCTCCCTAGACATGTGGGGATTATAGTTCCAGATGAGATTTGGGTGGGGACAAAGAGCCAAACCGTATCAGTGACAAAGTAAATTTTTCACTTGTTGCCCTTTGGTATTGTTCTATGACAATAGAACAACTTAATTGTGTGCTAACAGGTAATTTGTGTGGAACCTCAGAATTATCCAAAATTTCTACAAGTTTTCTTTTATTTTGAATTTCTTTAGTTTTCAAAACACCTGACAAGCAAATGGTTTTTGAAGAACTCCTCCATTCTGTGAAAATTATCTACAGTATGTAGAATTCGTCATAACCTTTGGAATGTAAGCTGATTATCAAAAGTTGATTAACCAACTTCATGTAGAATATTCCGTAATGACAATTCTCAAAGTTCCCTTTTCCTAATTCCATCCTAGCATTTATTTAACAAAGATGTCTTAAACTACTAGGTTCCAAGAATGTTTTACAAAATTATGAACGTACAGAAAGAATGAAGTGGCAGAGGTAAATAAGAAAATGGTTAATAGGATGCAATGTTATAGATACTAAAATAAAGATATGCAGAGTGTGGCTCTGGGAACTCAAACAAGGAGCAGAGAGCACCAAACTTAATAGACTGGTCAAGACAGAAGACTTTTATAAAGAGTCAAGACTTAAGACACGAAGGAGATGATTTTAAAAATGAAGCAAATCGTGACATTCCAGACAGGGGCAAGATAAATTAAAAAGATGAGCAAAGTTGGGCTTTTTTCATAACACTCTGGTGTATTACTGATCTTTTCTTCTTATCATCTCTTCACAAGTTCTCATTTGGCTATCATTTACATACATGCATGCAGGAAGCACGCAGTAGAGGTCACCCAGTGATGTCAGAACAATTTGAGCAAGTTGTACACATCAAGTAAATCCAATTTGCACATTGGAAGTTACCCACTGAGGAGTCAAGACAACTGGAAAGAACCGATGATATCCACACAGTGTCATTTCAAGGGTGTTGAGATGATTTGCCCTCTTCCTTCACAGAAAGCCTTCTCTAACTGATAATGTCTGAAATAATATTGTCTTGGCTTTGTCACTTTTGCTTATGGCTTTTATCCATTTTGAAATTAAAATACATGTGAGAAGGATTATAAATTCAAGCTGTTATCACTCACTGACATCTTAGTAGAAGCAATTTTTAGTTTCTTTTAGCAGCTTTTGATAGGAAGAAGGGGATAAAATATGAGGAAGTGGATTGCTTGAAGGATTTCATAAAGCCATGGGAGACAAACAGGGCTCTGAGAAGTGGGGCTGGGAATACTTCATTTTGCACGGAAAAGGCAACAAATAATACTTGTCCAGTTAAAGAAAAAATAAAACTTCACTGATTTATGATTTTTCTGTAGCTGTTCTAGTGACCAGAAATTATTCATTTTATTCTTCTTTCGTCAAAGGCCAATCCTCAATAAGAAGAAAGCAATAGTACAATATTTTTGTGTAAGAAGAAAAGTTTCAAATTTCATCTTAATGTGTTTCTTATAATGTGACAATGTTTTAAAGAAGCCAAAGAGAAAAGGCGTTCAAAAATAACAAAGTAGGGTTTAGTACAAAAAAAAAAAAAAAAAAAAAACTTGGAACAGATAACATTCTAGACAAAAAAGTCTCAAGGAAGGATTTTACTCATAAGAAAAACTTATATACATAAGGCAATGGTAATGTTAATTAAGAGACTCGATTTAAGAGACAAAAGGCAAGACAATGTAGAGGCGCTATAAGAAATCTAATGCAAAATTTATCTGCTTAGGATAAGGCTGTGCAAAGGATACCCAGCAATATCTGGGCTTTGAATTCACTAAATACAGAGGCTTGGAGCCATGTGCACAAGATTATAAGAAACAAAAGTTAAAGTTTGGATTGCAAATAGTATTAATATTCCTTTGTATATGGAAAATGGGAGAAGATTATTTTTATTTTTCGCATAAAATCTCCAACAGAAGGAATGATAAATCACAAAACAATGTAAAAGAGAATTCCTAACTCTTCTCCATCTCTACCAAAAAATAAATTAATCTGCTCTGTGTTCTCAGTTATTCACCGCATTTCAGCTGACTCTTTCTGTTTTCAACTGGCCATGCTGAATTGATGTGAAGAACATTTGCACAGAAGGGGCAATGTGATAGCCGCATTTTGCTCCTAGTCCCAAGAACAATACTTGGTCCATAGCAGAAACTCAATGTTGAACTGAATGAATGAGTGAAAGAAACAGAAATGGAAGTTGTGGAGAAGAGAAAGAAACTACTCTTATCCTGTCTTTATATTTGGTCCTTTATTATTTCCTCTCTACACCTGAAACTGATGATTGAGTTAGGAATGTTGGATGCACTTAGTTTGGGGTAGGAGATACGAAGCCCTGCAGAGCTCTTTAATCTGGATGTCATGAGGGAATCTTGCTTTGGAGGTTATTAGGGAAACAATTTAAATTAAATTAAGGAAAACTAGACTGAGGTTATGCAGCCTGAGTACCACTCTGAATTCTAGTGAAGTTTCTGCTGCAATCCATGGCGTTTTCTTAGACATGACGCTCATTTAACAAAATGTCTTATCTGTAGACTCGAATCTATGTCAGGCTGATTTACATTTCCTCTAATGTTTTAAATCAAGAATTATTTATGGAGAGCCTGTCTTAGTCAGTTTAGGCTGCTATAACAAAATACCTTAAACTGGATAATTCTAAGCAACAGAAATATATTGCTCAGAGTTCTGGAGGCTGGAAAGTCCAAGACCAAGGCACTGGCAAATTCTGTGTCTGGTGAGGGCTTGCCTTCTGTTTCATAGATGGTGCCTTGCTGCATCCTCACATGGTACCAGGTGCAAGGTATTTTGCTGAAGACTCTCTTATAAGAGCAAGAATCCCATTCATGAGGGAGGAGTTTCATTAAATGACTTAATCACTTCCCAAAGGCCCCACTTCTTAACCCTATGTCACTGGGTATTAGGTTCTAACATGAATTTTGAAGGACACCAGTCTGGGCATAGTGGCTCATGCCTGTAATACCAGCACTTCGGGAGTCTGAGGCCAGTGGATCACCAGAGGTCAGGAGTTCGAGACCAGCCTGGCCAAACTGGTGAAATCCCATTGTCTCTACTGAAAATACAAAAATTAACTGAGTGTGGTGGCAGGTGCCTGTAATCCCAGCTACACGGGAGGCTGAGGCAGGAGAATCACTTGAACCTGGAAGGCAGAGGTTGCAGTGAGCCAAGATTGGGTCACTGCACTCCAGCCTGGGAGACAGAGCGAGACTCAGCCTCAAAAAAAAAAAAGACACCAATGTTCAGTCCACAGCAGAGGCTGTAATATGCCAAGCTCCATGTTGGACACTAAGGAAACAGCTGTCTGAATTGTTAACTAAATATGACAATCCAATCCGCTTTTGGATAGAATAGTTTTGTGACAGTGTCAAGCATTAATAAATAACAACAATAAATTATAATTTTGATAATTTTTTTATTATATACCTTTCTTTGCTATTTTATGTTTTTATTATATACACACTATATTTTCACAGTAATAAATGCAGCTTTGAAAATAGGCATTTGCAAATTATCAAACAAACTTAAGTTATTCCCAATTTACTCCTTAGTGCAGATTTAAGGAAGAGAGATAAAAAGTGGATTTAGCTACTAAATTAAGTTCTGTGAACTTTAAAGTGTGTATTATAAACTGTATTTTCAGTGCTTAATGCATTAATAAGGCCCAACATTTCTTGGAAGATACATTTCAGGAAACTTATTTACATATTCATATCACTTTGTGTCAATGGTGTGAGGCATTGCAGACACGGCCCTAGCTTTGCTCCTGGCACCTGATGCCTTTCCCACATGAAATGTAACTATTCAGTCAACCTTGTTACAATGATGACAGTCAATTTTGTCTTTTAAAACCAATCTTTGACTGGGCGAGGTGGCTCACGCCTATAATCTCAGCATTTTGGGAGGCCGAGGCAGGCAGATCATGAGGTCAGGAGATCGAGACCATCCTGGCTAACACAGTCAAACACTGTCTCTACCAAAAATACAAAAAAATTAGCTAGGCATGGTGGCACGTGCCCGTAGTCCCAACTACTTGGGAGTCTGAGGCAGGAGAATCGCTTGAACCCAGGAGGCGAGGTTTCAGTAAGCCAAGATCACCACTGCACTCCAGCCTGGGCGACAGAGTGAGACTTTATCTCAAAACAAACAAACAAACAAACAAACAAAAAAACAACTTTCAGTGTTGGCATTTTACCATTCCCCTTGTCCAATTTAGCAAATGTAACGAAATGGATGTTATAAATTTTCTCCAGGCTTACAATTTAAGATTGTTAGTTGTTTTGTTTTTTCCTATAATCTAGGAATTTGGGGAAAATATCTACTATTTCCTCTTTAGAATTCAAGGCAACCTTTTTTCCTCTCATTTTTCTTAAGTTCCAAAATACTAGGAAATTTTTAAATCTTTTCTTTCTATTTTTAGCTTATTTGCAGTTAGATTTTGACTGGTTATAAATGTAGTATACAAAATATCTTCTTATTGAAATGCTGCTAATTAAATAAAGGTTCTTTTTACTTGAATTAAACTTTACGAAAGGAAAAAAGCCACCAGCAAATGTATAAGATAATTGTAACAGCAATCAAGCTAAACTTCTCCAGGGTTTTTTGATACCCTGGGATATAATATTTCCGAGAACTCTTCTGCTATAATGAAGAATTCCATAGTTATCCAGACAGATCCCAGCATGGCTGTACATTATTTTGAATTTGATGAGCCAAGAACATTTGTATTTGTTTCCCATTAGTTCAATTAGCTGGTGAAAAACATACTATTCAGTTGACAGAGACATATACATAGTTTGCTTGATCTTCATGCACCCAAAATAGATTTAACAGTAAGTCTGTATCAGTGTGCTCTGATGTCAGAAGAAATGTAACCCTAATACATGTAGAACACCTAAATAACCCAGTCTTTATGGAGAGTTGCATTTAAAAATATACAATTTAGTAGCCATAATGATTTTTAAATACTACTACTTTGACTTTTTTTCTTACCAAGAGCATTAAAGTGGATCTAATTCATAACTCCAAATAACACCTATCAAAAGTCCTTATCTGATGTTTCAATGCTGTTACACCTTTCTGCTGTTCTGTACTTTTTGGATGCCAAAATTCTCCTGGCACAGTCTCTTATCTTTCTCTGTCTTACTACATTTAGGGTATGTATAGTCCTAATCTATTTTCCAATTAGAAAAATATACTTCCACTTTAGCAAGAAAGAGAAGAGGGAAATAAGTGGACAATAGAGAATCCTCTTTTGTGGGCAGGATGACTGGAGGAAGGCAGTGACATTTACCCAGGCAGAGTATTCCTCAAGAGCCATTCCTGGGCCTGACTTCCTGTTCTTCCACTCAACAAATGGCTATCAAGCACTTGCCACATTTCTGGGACTCTTATAGAACTTATACTATAGCTGTGAAAAAGAAAGAAAACTTTTCTATGTGGTATTTGTTTTCTGTTGCTGCTGTAACAGAAATTACCACAAACTTAGTGGCTGAAAATAACATAAATTTATGATCTGAGTGTTCTGTAGGTTAGGAGTCTGACATGTGCATCACCGGGCTTGTATCTGGTGTTGGCAGGGCCGTACTCTTTTCTAGAGAGTAGGGGAGACAGTAGGGGAGAACCCACTTCTTCACCTTTTCTGGCTTCTATAGGCTGTCCACATGTTCTATCTTGTGGCCCTTTCCTCCATCTTCAAAGTCAGCAATATTGCTTCTCCCTGGCCATTATTCCATAGTCACATCTCTTTCTGAATCTCCTCTTCTGTCCCTCTCTTCTTACATTGGGCCCACCCGGACAATCTAGAATAATTTCCTTGTCTTAAAACCAACTCATTAACAGCCTTGATTCTATCTGCAACCTTACTTTCCCTTTGTCATGTAACATAACATACTCCCAGTTTTTAGAATTAGAATATGGGCATCCTAGGCAGGGGCCAGGGGTGGTGGTCATGATGCCTATTGTATATCCTCATAGATCTCACAGTTTAGTGGAAAATTTAAACAGGTAAGTGGGCAATCTCCATACAGTGTACTAAGTGCAGATGGGGGAAGGTTAGAAGTGCCTACAAGGGTCACCAAACAGGAATTCCAGGTTAGAGAAGGCTTTCCAGGGAAAGTGGCACTAAGGCTCAGATCCAGAAGTTGAGTAGGCGTAGTCAGTGCAAGCAGTGGTTGTGGGGTGGTGGGGTGAGAGGCAGAGGATAATATTTCATATGGAAGGAATATGAAGTACAGGGTCCCAGAGATCATGGAGGGGAGAGGGAGCATCACTCAAGTCAGGGACTAAAAGAAGTTTCTTACAGCTGGGGCAAGGGTCAGGTGTGGGGTCGGAGGCATGGAGGTTGGATTAATAGAAAAGGGCCAGATAAGGAAGAGATTTGTCAGCCTTGACAAGTGGGAAGTGGGGTTCAGGCCCTGCCTTACTAGTCGTGAAGACGCTGGAAGATTCTAGCCCTGGGGCAGGTTTGGATTTGGTTGGTCTTTGAGAAAAATCATTCTGGCTGCTCTGTGGAGAGTTGATTATAAGAAGGTCTGATGGAACATCTTATTAGTGACCTAAATGGTTAAAAGTAAAAGATGATCCATTAGCCTAGCACTGTAGAAGCCCCATGGGAGTCCAAGGATAGTAATGTTGGGGAAGAGACCAGCATTTCTAGGATGTGTTCAGATCTGAGAGATGTTGATTATTGAGAGAAGCAATAACAAACACGTGGAATTAAGTACAGAGGATGAATAATCAGAAAATAAAACTTCTGAGGAAAACATGTTTGAAAAATACCTGTTGATCACATTAGAAGTTTATCTAAAATGTATCCAAAATATTATAAATACATATAGCAAGTTGTCTAGAAGTCGGCAATTAGTTTTAATGAATCAGGTCATAATGGGATCATTCTGTGGCCCAGCTGTCCTGTGGAAAGAGGTGGAGTGTGAGGGGGCCCTTTGTAATATGACACTGTGCCAGAGTGCATAGATAAAATTTATAATGCAATTAATTCTACAAATTGGTCCCTTAACTTTAAATGTGTTTAATAGCATACTTTTAGCTCTCCTGAAATTTCATTTCTCCCAAAAGTCTTACTGTGATATTTGGCCTCCTTTTTCACCATATATGGTCCTGACCAATAAATCTTTTCATATTTGACAGATAGCAGTGTTACATTTTCCTCTAGGATTCTGGTCCTAATTTCTCTGACAATTTAGTCTGTATTTACAACAAAATGAAAGGGAAAGTTACCATTTAAGCCAGTAAAGATTTATAAAAAACATACTATTGCTGGGAAAAGGTGAAACCCTAAAAGTTGGGGTATAAGTTGAGAGAATCAGATAAATGGAGGGAAGTGTTTTTATACCTCTTATACTTTCCAAACCACCTGGGGCTGGCAGCTTGAGGAGCACATCCATAGCAGGCTTTCTGGTGAGAGTTTTGACACTTCCACTTCTGGTCCCTATTGGAAATATCACAAAACAAGCCTTCTGTGCAGCATTTTAGTAATTACTGTGCCAATTTATGAATTACAAAAAAAAAAAAAAAAAAAAGAGAGAGAGAGGGAGAGAAAATTTAGCCAAAATTTTCAGAACTTTAAAAGGCTTTTGTTCAAAAGTAATGGTCAAGCTCTAACACTCTCCAAAATCCCTAAGTTGAAGATAAGGATATCCGTAAGGAAAGATTTTACATGAAAGTACCCAAATTTGGGCTAACCTGAGCTTAACCATGAGGTATTTGGTGTTACTTAAAATATAAACTGGGAGTTTGGCCTCTGGGGCTGGGTCAGCCACTCTACAGGTTGATACTATCACTCTTCCTTCTCTATCAGCTTCAGAATCTGAAACTTTTTCCTAGACTGACCATATAGTTTATTGTCTAATCCAGAACACTTTTGAGTTTAGAGGGGCCATTGTTAATAATTATACTGGGGCAGCAGGGGTCACTGGGATTGTGCTGGACAAACCAGTTCATGGGGTTATCTAATTTTTTTCTCATGCTGTTGCTCTGTGATCTCAAAATGGCTGCCATGGTTCCAACTGTTGATCCTCACACCATATTCAAATGCAAGAAGCAAAGGAAGAGAACACACCAGCAAGCTTGCTTCCCAGACCTACCTCTTTACTAGAAAGAAATTCTTTTCTCAGGCAACCTCATTAGATAGCCACTTACATCTCATTTCTGTAGCTGCAAGAAAAGCTGTGAGTGTGAGTGTGCCCACTAGAAGCAGAATTGTCATGATCAGAATTGTCATGATCATTGGATTATAGTAACCATAAAATATATAATAGCCCAGAGAGTGGTGGCAAGGTGGCCAAATAGGAAGAGCTCCAGTCTACAGCTTCCAGTGAGATCAACATAGAAGTCAGGGGATTTCTGCATTTCCAACTGACGTATCAGGTTCATCTCATGCGGACAGGTTGGACAGTGGGTGTAGCCCATGGAGGGTGAGCCAAAGCAGGGTGGGGTGTCAACACATCCGGGAAGCACAAGGGGTCAGGGGATCTCCCTCCCCTAGCCAAGGGAAGCTATGAGGGACTGTGCTGGGAGGAACACTACACTCTGGCCCAGATACTGTGCTTTTCCCGTGGTCTTCGCAACTGACAGACCAGGAGTTTGCCTCTGGTGCCTATGCCACCAGGGCCCTGGGTTTCAAGCACAAAACTGGGCAGATACTGAGCTAACAGTAGGAGTTATATACATATACCCAAGAGGCACCTGGAACACCAGCGAAACAGAACCATTCACTCGCGTGGAAAGAGGGCTGAAGCCAGGGAGACTCCACCCCCATAGAGCCAAGCAAGCTAAGATCCACTGGTTTGAAATTCTTGAGCAAGGCCGTTGCAGCCAGACTGTCTCTCTAGATTCCTCCTCTCTGGGCAAGGCACCTCTGAAAAAAAAGGCAGCAGCCCCAGTCAGGGACTTATAGAAAAAAAAACCATCTCCCTGAGATACAGCACCTGGGGGAAGGAGTGCTGTGAGTGCAGCTTCAGCAGACTTAAATGTCCCTGCCTGAAAGCTCTGAAGAGAGAAGCAGATCTCCCAGCACAGTGTTCAAGCTCTGATAAGGGACAGATTGCCTCCTCAAGAGGGTCCCTGATCCCCATGTATCCTGACTGGGAGACTCCTCCCAGCAGGGGTCAACAGACACCTCATACATAGAGCTCTGGCTGGCATCTGGCAGGTGTCCCTCTGGGACGAAGCTTCCAGAGGAAAGAACAGGCAGCAATCTTTGCTATTCTGCAGCCTCCACTGGTGATACTCAGGCAAACAGGGTCTGGAGTGGACCTCCAGCAAACTCCAGCAGACCTGCAGCTAAGTGGCCTGACTGTTAGAAGGAAAACTAAGAAACAGAAATGAAGAGTATCAACATCAACAAAAAGGATGTCCACTCAGAGACCCCATCAGAAGGTCACCAACATCAAAGAACAAAGGTAGATAAATCCACGATGAGAAACCATTGCAAAAAGGCTGAAAATTCCCAAAACAGAATGCCTTTTCTCATCCAAAGGATCACAATTCCGTGCCAGCAAGGGAAAAAAACTGGACGGACAATGAGTGTGATGAATTGACAGAAGTAGGCTTCAGAAGGTGGGTAAAAACAAGCTCCTCCAAGCTAAAGGAGCATGATCTAACCCAATTCAAGGAAGCTAAGAACCTTGAAAAAGGGTTAGACGAATTGCTAACTAGAATAACCAGTTCAGAGAAGAACATAAACGACCTGATGGAGCCGAAAAACACAGCACAAGAACTTCATGAAGCATACACAAGTATCAATAGCCAAATTGAAAAAGCAGAAGAAAGGACATCAGAGTTTGAAGATCAATTCAATGAAATAAGGCTAGAAGACAAAATTGAGAAAATAGAGTGAAAAGAAATGAACAAAGTCTCCAAGAAATATGGGACTATGTGAAAAGACCAAATCTATGCTTGATAGTGTAACTGGAAGTGATGAGAAAATGGAACCAAGTTGGAAAACACACTTCAGGATATTATCAAGGAGAACTTCCCCCACCTAGCCCAGGCCAACATTCAAATTCAGGAAATACAGAGAACACCACAAAGATACTCCTGAAGAAGAGCAACCCCAAGACACCTAATTGTCAGATTCACCAAGGTTGAAATGAAGGAAAAAATGTTAAGGGCAGCCACAGAGAAAGGTTGGGTTACCCACAAAGGGAAGCCCATCAGCCCATCAGTCTAACAGCGGATATCTCTGCAAAAACCATACAGACCAGAAGGGGGGGGGGCAATATTCAACATTCTTAAAGAAAAGAATTTTCAACCCAGAATTTCATATACAGCCATACTAAGCTTCATAAGCAAAGGAGAAATAAAATTCTTTACAGACAAGCAAATGCTGAGAGATTTTGTCACCACCAGGCTTTCCTTACAAGAGCTCCTAAAGGAAGCACTAAATATGGAAAGGAACAACCAGTACCAGCCACTGCAAAAACACACCAAATTGTAAAGACCATCAACATGATGAAGAAATTGTACAAACTAATGGGCAAAATAACCAACTAGCATCATAATGACAGGATCAAATTCACACATAACAATATTAACCTTAAATGTAAATGGGCTAAGTGCCCCAATTAACAGACACAGACTGGCAAATTGGATAAAGAGTCAAGACCCATCGGTGTGCTGTATTCAGGGGACCCATGTCACTTGCAAAGACACACTTAGGCTCAAAATAAAGGGATGGAGGAAGATTTACCCAGCAAATGGAAAGCAAAAAAAAGCAGAGGTTGCAATCCTAGTCTCTGATAAAACAAACTTTAAATCAACAAAGATCAAAAGAGAAAAAGAAGGCCATTACATAACTGTAAAGAGATGAATGCAGCAAGAAGAGCTAACTATTCTAAATATATATGCACCCAATACAGGGGCACCCGGATTCATAAAGCAAATTCTTAGAGACCTACAAAGAGACTTGAACTCCCACACAATAAAAGTGGGAGACTTTAACACCCCACTGTCAATGTTAGACATATCAGTGAGGCAGAAAATTAACAAGGATAATCCAGGACTTGAACTCAGCTCTGGATGAAGCAGACTTAATAGACATCTACAGAACTCTCCACCCCAAATCAACAGAATATGCATTCTTCTCTGCTTCACATCTCACTTATTCTAAAATTGACCACAAATGCAACAGAACAGAAATCATAACAAACAGTCTCTCAGACCACAGTGGAATCAAATTAGAACTCAGGATTAGAAAACTCACTCAAAACTGCACAATTGCATGGAAACTGAACAACTTGCTCCTGAATGACTACTGGGTAATTAAAGAAATTAAGGCACAAATAAAGATGTTCTTTGAAACCAAAGAACCAAGAACAAAGACACAATGTGTCAGAATCTCTGGGACACATTTAAAGCAGTGTGTGGAGGGAAATTCATAACACTAAATACCCACAAGAAAGCAGGAAAGATTGAAAATCGACACCCTAACATCGCAATTAAAAGATCTAGAGAAGCAAGAAGAAACTAACTCAAAAGCCAGTAGAAGACAAGAAATAATTAAGATTAGAGAAGAACTGAAGGAGATAGAGACACGGAAAACCCTTCAAAAAAATCAATGAATGCAGGAGCTGGTTTTTTGAAAAGATCAACAAAATAGATAAACCAATCACCAGAGTAATAAAAAAGAAAAGAGAAGAATCAAATAGATGCAATAAAAAATAATGAAGGGGATATCACCACGGATCCCACAGAAATACAAATAACCATCAGAGAATACTATAAGTACTTCTACACAAATAAACTAGAAAATCTAGAAGAAATGGATAAATTCCTGGACACATACACCCTCCCAAGACTAAACCAGGAAGAAGTCGAATCCCTGAATAGACCAATAACGAGTTCTGATATTGAGACAGTAATTAATAGCCTACCAACAAAAAAATGCCCAGGACTAGACAGATTCATGGCCGAATTCTACCATAGGTACAAAGAGGAGCTGGTACCATTCCTTCTAAAACTCTTCCAGCAATAGAAAAAGAGGGACTCCTCCCTAACTCATTTTATGAGGCCAGCATCATCCTGATACTAAAACCTGGCAGAGACACAACAAAAAAAGAAAATTTCAGGCCAACATCCATGATGAACTTTGATGTGAAAATCCAAAATGCTGGAAAACAGAATCCAGCAGCACATCAAAAAGCTTATCCACCATGATCAAGTGGGCTTCATCCCTGGGATGCAAGACTGGTTCAACATACACAAATCAATAAACATAATCCATCACATAAACAGAACCAATGATAAAAAACACATGATTATCTCAATAGATGCAGAATAGACCTTCAACAAAATTTAACATCCCTTCATGCTGAAAACTCTCAATAAACTAGGTACTGATGGCACATATCTCAAAATAATAAGAGTTATTTATGACAGACCCACAGCCAATATCATACTGAATGGGCCAAAACTTAAAGCATTCCCTTTGAAAACCAGCATAAGACAAGAATGCCCTCTCTCACCACTCCTATTCAACATAGTATTGGAAATTCTGGCAAGGGCAATCAGGCAAGAGAAAGAAATCAAGGGTATTCAGTTAGGAAAAGAAGAAGTCAAATTGTCTCTGTTTGCAGATGACATGATTGTATATTTAGAAAACCCCATCGTCTCAGTCCAAAATCTCCTTAAGCTGATAAGCAACTTCAGCAAAGTCTCAGGATACAAAATCAATGTGCAAAAATCACAAGCATTCCTATACACCAATAATAGACAAACAGAGAGCCAAATCATGAATGAACTCCCATTCACAATTGCTACAAAGAGAATAAAATACCTAGGAATACAACTCACAAGTGTTGTGAAGGACCTCTTCTAGGAGAACTACAAACCACTGCTCAGGGAAATAAGAGAGGACATAAACAAATGGAAAAACATTCCATGCTCATGGATAAGAAGAATCAATATCATGAAAATGGCCGTACTGCCCAAAGTAATTTATAGATTCAATGCTATTCATATCAAGCTACCAGTGACTTTCTTCACAGAACTGGAAAAAACTACTTTAAATTTCATATGAAACCAAAAAAGAGCCTGCATTGCCAAGATAATCCTAAG
The DNA here is from genome assembly GCF_003255815.1 of Theropithecus gelada. Lineage (NCBI taxonomy): Eukaryota > Metazoa > Chordata > Mammalia > Primates > Cercopithecidae > Theropithecus > Theropithecus gelada. The sequence continues at coordinate 59,945,937 of NC_037676.1, forward strand.
TCAAAAGAACAAAGCTGGAGACATCACGCTACCTGACTTCAAAGTATACTACAAGGCTACAGTAACCAAAACAGCATGGTACTGGTACCAAAACAGATATAAAGACCAATGGAATAGAACAGAGGCCTCAGAAATAACACCACACATCTACAACCATCTGATCTTTGACAAACCTGACAAAAACAAGAAATCGGGAAAGGATTCCCTATTTAATAAATGATGTTGGGAAAACTGGCTAGCCATATGCAGAAAACAGAAACTGGATCCCTTCCTTACACCTTGTACAAAACTTAACTCCTGATGGATTAAAGACTTAAATGTAAGACCTAAAACCATAAAAACCCTAGAAGAAAACCTAGGCAATACCATTCAGGGCATAGGCATGGGCAAAAATTTCATGACTAAAACACCAAAAGCAATTGCAACAAAAGCCAAAATTGACAACCAGTGTCTAATCAAACTAAAGAGCTTCTGCAGAGCAAAAGAAACGATCATCAGAGTGAACAGGCAGCCTACAGAATGGGAGGAAATTTTTGTAATCTATCCATCTGACAAATGGTTAATATCCAGAGTCTACAAGGAACTTAAACACATTTACAAGAAAAAAAAAAAATCAAAAAGTGGGCAAAGAATATGAACAGACATTTCTCAAAAGAGAAATTGATTTATGCAGCCAACAAACATATGAAAAAAAGCTCATCATCACTGGTCATTAGATTAAATGCAAATCAAAACCACAATGAGATACCATCTCATACCAGTTAGTTTGGCAATCACTAAAAAGTCAGGAAACAACAGATGCTGGAGAGGATGTGTAGAAATAGGAACACTTTCACGCTGTTGGTGGGAGTGTAAATTAGTTCAATCATTGTGGAAGACAGTGTGGTGATTCCTCAAGGATCGATCTAGAACTAGAAATACCATTTGACCCAGCCGTCCCATTACTGGGTGTATATCCAAAGGATTATAAATTATTTTACTATAAAGATACATGCACACATGTGTTTACTGTAACACTATTTACAACAGCAAAGACTGGATCCAACCCAAATGCCCATCAATGATAGACTGGGTAAAGAAAATGTGGCACATATACACATGGAATACTATACAGCAATAAAAAAGGATGAGTTCATGTCCTTTGCAGGGACATGGATGAAGTTGGAAACCATCATTCTCATCAAACTAACACAGGAACAGAGAACCAAACACCACTTCTCACTCATAAATGAGAGCTGAACAATGAGAACACATGGACTTGAAGGGCGGGCATCATGCACTAGGATCTGTCAGGGGGTGGGGGGCTGGGGGAGGGATAACATTCGGAGAAATACCTAATGTAGATGATGGATTGATGGGTGCAGCAAACCACAATGGCACGTGTATACCTATGTAACAAATCTGCATGTTCTGCACATGTACCCCAGAACTTAAAGTATAATAAAAAATTAAATTAAAAAATACATATATATAATATTCATACAATCATCATATCAGCTATGGTTATCAGGTCCATAACTCACTGTGTAGGCATCAGTGAATGTAACCATTCATCTTTTAAAAACACGGGAATTGTTAAGATTTCTGTCCTCGAACGTAATTCTATGTCTGTGTCTCTAGTGTACACCAATATCCAAGTTCTCCTGGGTATACATCCCATTTATATTTTCTACTCCTCCTGGCATTTTGGTGTGGCCACATAACTGAAATCTGCCTAAAAGAAAGGGAGTAGATGTCATCTGTGCCATTTCTAGAAAAGGCCCTTAAAAATATTCTAAAAGCATTTCTCCCTTTCTCTGTCCATGCACTAACAGGGAAGAGAGGGTTCTCAGGACACAGAGGAAGGGGAAACCTGGAGGTGGAAAGAGCTTGGGCCCAGAATGGCAGTGCCCTGCAAAGCCCTGGACCCTGCTATTAGCTACATCAGGCTGATGGGCCAGGGACATGGCAAGGCATTGAAATTCTGAGGTCATTCACACCAGTTAGGCTGTTCCAAAGAATATACTGCATTTCAGCAAATGTCTTCTACATTGTACTTATTTACTTGCCCAGAAGTGGTAGGAAGAACCATTCCATTCTTACATGCCTAGCATATAGCACAGAGCTTGGTACAGAGTAGATTCTCATTACATGTCTATAAATGAATGAATGAGTGAACATGGAGAGAGAAAAGAAAAACTTCCAAATACAATGAAATATGCTTTTCCATCTGGTATCTTTAAAACACAAATCTTTACTGCATGTTTTATGTCCACAGTTAAAGGGGGTTGTTGATAATAACATTGAACAGTTTTTAGCTTTTTAAAAAATTAATAAAAATTGCATATATTTGTGGTATGCAACATCTGGTATCTTTAAAACACAAATCTTTACCACATGTTTTGTGTCCACAGTTAAAGGGGGTTGTTGATAATAATACTGAATAGTTTTTGGCCTTTTAAAAAATTAATAAAAATTGCATCTATTTATGTTATGCAACATAGTGTTTTGAAATAAGTAAAAATTATAACTTTATTTTCCAAAATCACCTTCCTCCTCTCAAATTGTAACCATGAGGGAAGGAAACATTTGTCTTCTGTGCAGAGGCTCTTTGTACACAAATAAACGCTGTTCTTCTTCGCCTGCCATCAGGGATCATGTCAAGGGACCGCTCTCATCACCTCTGCTTCTCTGTTGATGTGAAACACGTGTGAGGCTGGAAGCTGCCAAACCTGAGGGAGCCTGCATTCCTGTGCCCCGTCAGTGGGTCTTCACTGTGACTTCCCAAGCAAAGCACTGGGGGCCTCTCCAATTTCACTTCCTGTGGGCTTGTTCTTGCGGGCCAGAAGGAAGCCAAACACTGCCTGGTAGGGAGTGCAGGGCCATGAGATACAGCTGGGCCATCCTCCCTGTCGCTGGGCAAGGACACCAGTTTCCAGGTCACAGAGAGCAACTCTCACTGGTTTTCATTGTGGGAATTTCTTTGGATCCTTTCCTCAGATCTTTTGTTAAGCCAGCTATTAAACAACACCACCAAAAGTAAATAAATGAAAAGATCAAACTGACTTTGGAAAACATTATCTGCCATGAACTACCTCTGAGTTAGCCTCGTTCAGCTCCTTTTACTGTGCTCAGTATGGGGAGGCATGAGGAGTACATGGAGGTTCCCAGGGCTGCCGTGAGAACCTCAGCTTTCCCCTTCACTAGCTTCATGGCTGTGACCCAGAACTTATCCTTTCTGAGTCTCATTTTTCTTATCAAAGAAAAAAAAAATTGAGAACAGTAAGCAAAGCATTAGGATTGTGTTGGAAGGGGAATATGAGAAAAAGCCTGGCAGATAGACAATACCTGTTATCACACTGAGAGCCATGTGTCTTGGTGAGACATGAGGGAGCACAGGCAGTTGGATCTCATTTCCTGCCAGGAGGAAAGGAGCCAAGACAGCTCGCCCAGGGTCACTGAGGGCCTGAGTCTGTTAGCCAATGAAGCCAGAGCTGGAGCAATTCCTGCCTCGTAGTCCAGTAACATTTCTATGCTGTCTTAGCAAAAGCATTCCCACTGCCCAAACCATCTGTATGTTCATTCCTTTGGGTGACATATTTCTTTCCCAGCCCTAAGTGAGTGGCACCCAAAAAAGTATTACTCCACTGTCCTCAGTAGCACCTCCACATCCAGCCTGTCTGTATCATAGTCCCACGGTGCCAAGTCCTTGGCCAAGGGTACAGAGGCGGCAGGGGACCGTAGCGCTCCCTCTTCTTCTTAAAAGAACTTTAAAAAAATGGCAACATCCAAAGGAGGGGTCCTAAACACCTCACGAGAGTCCAAGTTGCTCCCTGTGCACTGGTCTTTCTTGTGCTATAAAATCTAAAGGAGCAGTTAAGTGCTTAGTTGCCTCAAAAGCTGAGCTTGCGCATCTCAGTCCTGCTGTGCTCCCAGTGTGAGGGGCCCTGCTTGTGGTGCTCCCTAAATGACACAGGCCTTCCCTTTAAGAAGTCTGTCGTCCCGAGACTCCTGCAAATGGGTGATTCCTTCAACTCTGGAGTTCAGTCTATCACATAGTGTTGCTGACCACATCAGAGCAACTGCTTGAACATTATCTAAGCTCAACTGACAGGGGTCTCCCGTGCAATCGAGTAGTCAGCTGTTTAGTTTTGTAAATCTGCAGCAGAGAGACTTGGGCTGTCCTATTGAAAATGAATCCTGTTGCAAAGTCCAGGAAGAAGATACTAGAGTCTAGGGTTGACAAAATTCAATCCAATTATTTCATTCCATGTTAAAAGTATCAAATAAAAAGTGAGACAATTTTATTAATTTTCACATGTGATACTTAGCTTATCTTCTCATTAAAGATATACATCTTAATTAAAAGCTGTTTAAGATGATATGCTGTGCTGATTTATTCCACTCAAACAAATAAAACAAATATTTACTAACCATTTGTTTAATGTGTCAGGAGCCTTATTCTGTACTTTACATGTTATTTCATTTTATCATCACAAATAAATCATGATATCACAAATACTGTTCTTTAGAGATTACTATGTGCCAGGCCCTGTACTGACATCTCTACATGTATTATTAGTTCATTTTATTGTCATAATCCAGTAAAACTATTACTACAGAATGAGTAACCCTAATCTCAAAATCCAGAATTTGAAACTTTCTGAGCCCTGACATGACATGAGTAAAATTCCACACCTAATCTCATGTGATGGGTCAACATACACAAATTTTGTTTCATGCACAAAATTATTTAAAATGTTATATAAAATTACATGCAGGCTATGTTATAAGGTGTATATGAAACATAATCAATTTTGTGTTTAAACTTGCATCACTTCTCCAAGAGATCTTGTTATGGACATTCAAATATTCCAATATTAAAAAATTCTGAAACCTGAAACACTGATGGTCCCAACCATTTTGGACAAAGAATACTCAACCTGTATTATTATCTTCATTTGTCAAATGAGGAACTTTAGGAACAGAGAAGTTCAGTAACTTGCCCTAGGTCACGTAGTCGGCTCAGAGCTGGGATTTTCACACAGGAGCCTGGCTCCCAGGTGTATAAGCTCTCCAACTGCAGCTGCCTTCCCTAAGAAGTTCCCAGCACAGCCTCTGGCAAAGGTAGTGGCCTTCAGGACTTTCCACAGAGGGACTCATTTCTTTCTTTGCCTTCTCACTCTGTGCCACGTGCCTGAAAACCAGAGACTGCATTTCATAAAAGTTGCCTGACTCAGTGAAGGTGTGAGTAGGTGTAATTATTCTAATTTTGCAAGAAGAATTAGCTCTGAAAAACTAAGTCAGTCAGGGCAGAACCACTCAAGATTCAATCTTGGGCCACTGTGCATCTAACATCTGTGATGTTTAACCTACCTCACAAGACATACTCCTGTCTGCAACATGTGCTCATACCTTTGCTATAGAATTTTCCTAGCATACATTATTATTGACGTGTTTGCAAGGCATTATCTTCAATTCACCTGGGATTATTCTTCAGGATGGGGGTTGAGGGTGGGAAGTGAGGGTCATTTTGTCTTTCTGGGCAACCCCAGCACCTCACTGTTTCTGACAAATACAAGGAATACAAGGCACCCAGCAATGGTTTGTTGAATATATGACAAATGAGAGAATAAAGGATAACTTAATAATAATGCCTTTATTTGGTTCTCTAAAACAACCTTTTCTTTGTTTTTTACAGAAGGCTACAGTCAGCGATGAGATCATTTTTATTCTATCACTATAGCTTTTGCTTGAGAAAAATATTAACAAGTATCTCCTTCCAGAAATCTTGCAGATCAATTTGTTTAGTCATGAGGGCTCAACAGCCATCTGTTACTCAGCTGCAGGAGTTGTTTATTCATACTTTTGCCCATTCATCTGTTTTGTGTTTCCTTTTGTCCATATCTCACTTAAGATAAACAAAATCCTGTCAGTGTGTGAAGAAAGCCAAGCCTCCGAATCTGCCTGTGCTGAGAACAAGGGTATTATTTGTCAGAAGGACAAAAGAGCCTAGGGTGGAGGGAAGAATACACACTTCTTATGCTTGAAAAGCAGAAGGTCATTGAACATTACTAATTATGGAGTCCTCCTAATCATGTCTGACTTTAAAGTGCCCGTTGGGTTATTTAGGAGTATAAGATGCAGTCATTCCAGTCCTGCAAACATTTCCAACCCTATATCTGCTTTTCACATTATTTGTAGAACTTCTCATTTTTTCGCCTAGGCAAAAGATTTTTCTTCTCTAATTCAGAGAACAAGTTCATAGACATAGACAGGTTTTCTAATGAAAGAGATAACATTCTCCTACCAACTCAGAAACCATGGGAAAGACATAATTACTTGTTCTTCATCATCTTCTAATGAGAATTTCAAATCAGTTCCCTGCCACTAAATTTCTGAAGTGACAAAATTTCTCACCCAAATTGGCTTAATCATAATGAAATTCCATGTACCTGAAAACTCCAGAGTTAGGATGGAATTCAGAAAACTCTTGATCAGAATTTACATGGTTTCTTCTGCCTTTCACTCCTGCTGGCGTCTGTATGGGATTTCATTCTCATGGGTCTCATACCATGGTGAGATGGAGGTGGGGGCTTCAGAGATGTGTTTACAGCGACACTACGGGGAGAAACGATTACCCCTTTCAGTTCCAGAAGCTGCAGCAAATATTTCATTCTTGCTCACTGACTTTGATGGTGGCACAGGCCCATTCTCCAACCTTCCATTTAGGCCAGAGGAAACCAAGAATCTAATTGATGAGACCCTTACAACTTTTGGACCTTTTGGTCCTGGGGTTTGGGACCAGAGAAGTGAGTCCACTCTACCGGAACCACAAGTGGATCCCCAGAAGAAAACGTGGAGCTATTAACTCAAGAAGGGCAGATAGTGAACAGATAGTTAACTGACTGAAGGTACCTGCATCCTGTGGAAACTTATTCAGCCACTGAGTCGCAGCCAAATTTTACCAGAGGTAAAAAGAGGAGTTGGTACCATTCCTTCTGAAACTATTCCAAACAATAGAAGAGGGACTCCTCCCTAACTCATTTTATGAGGCCAGCATTATCCTGATACCAAAACCTGGCAGAGACCCAACAAAAAAGGAAAATTTCAGGCCAATATCCCTGATGAACATCGATGTGAAAATCCTCAATAAAATACTGGCAAACAGAATCCAGCATCACATCAAAAAGCTTATCCACCACAATCAAGTTGGTTTTATTCTTGGGATGCAAGGCTGGTCCAACATATGCCAATCAATAAACGTAATCCATCATGTAAACAGAACCAATGACAAAAACCACATGATTATCTCAATACATGCAGAAAAGACCTTTGATAAAATGCAACATTTCTTTATGCTAAAAATTCTCAATAAACTAGTTATTGATGGAAAGTATCTCAAAATAATAAGAGCTGTTTATGACAAACCCATAGCCAATATCATACTAAATGGGCAAAAGCTGGGAGCATTCCCTTTGAAAACCACCACAAGAAAAGGCTGCCCTCTCTCACCACACCTATTCAACATAGTACTGGAAGTTCTGACAAGGGCAGTCAGGCAAGAGAAATAAATCAAGGGTATTCAGTTAGGAAAAAAGGAAGTGAAATTGTCTCTGTTTGCAGACAACATGATTGTATATTTAGAAAATCCCATTATCTCAGCCCCAAATCTCCTTAAGCTGATAAGCAATTTCAGGACACAAAATCAGTCTCAGGATACGAAACCAACGTGCAAAACTGGCAAGCATTCCTATACACCAACAACAGACATGCAGAGAGCCAAATAATGAAGGGCCTCTTCAAGGAGAACTACAAACCACTACTCAAGGAAATAAGAGAGGATACAAACAAATGGAAAAGCATTCCATGCTCATGGATGGGAAGAATGAATATCACGAAAATGGCCATGCTGCCCAAAGTAATTTATAGATGCAATGCTATTCACATCAAGCAAGCAGTGACTTTCTTCACAGAATTAGAAAACAACTACTTTAAATTTCATATGGAACCAACAAAGACCCCACATAACCAAGACAATCCTAAGCAAAAAGAACAAAGCTGGAAGCATCACACTACCTGACTTCAAACTACACTGCAAGGCTACAGTAACCAAAATAGCAAGATACTGGTACCAAAACAGATATATATACCAATGGAACAGCACAGAGGCATCAGAAATAATGCCACACATCTACAACCATCTGATCTTTGACAAACCTGACAAAAACAAGCAAAGGGAAAAGAATTCCCTGTTTAATAAATGGTGTTGGGAAAACTGGCTAACCATATGCAGAAAACAGAAACTGGACCCCTTCCTTCCACCTTATACAAAAATTAACTCAAGATGGATTAGAGACTTAAATGTAAAACCCAAACCCATAAAAACCCTAGAAGAAAACCTAGGCAGTACCATTCAGGACGTAGACATGGGCAAAGACTTGATGACCAAAACACCAAAAGCAATTGCAACAAAAGTCAAAATTGACGCATGGGATCTAATCGAACTAAAGAACTTCTGTATAGCAAAAGAAACTATCATCAGTGTGAACAGGCAACCTACAGAATGGGAGAAAATGTTTGCAAGCTACGCATCTGACAAAGGGCTAATATCCAGAATCTACAAGAAACTTAAACAAATTGACAAGAAAACAAACAAACAACCCCATCAAAAAGTGAGTGAAGATATGAACAGACACTTCTCAAAAGAAGACATTTATGCAGCCAACAAGCATATGAAAAAAAGCTCATAATCACTGGTCATTAGAGAAATGCAAATCAAAACCACAATGAGATACCATTTCCTGCCAGTTAGAATGGTGATCATTAAAACGTCAGGAAACAACAGATGCTGATGAGGCTGAGGAGAAATAGGTACGCTTTTACACTGTTGGTGGATGTGTAAATTAGTTCAACCATTGTGGAAGACAGTGTGGCGATTCTTCAAGGACCTAGAATCAGAAATACCATTTGACCCAGCATTCCCATTACTGGGTATATACCCAAAGGATTATAAATCATTCTACTATAAAGACACATGCACACGTGTATTTGTTGCAACATGTTTTGCAATAGCAAAGATTTGGAACCAACCCAAATGGCCATCAATGATAGACTGGATAAAGAAAATGTGGCACATATACACCATGTAGTACTATGCAGCCATAAAAAAAGAATGAATTTATGTCCTTTGTAGGGTCATGGGTGAAGCTGGAAGCCATCATTCTCAGCAAACTAACTCAGGAACAGAAAACCAAACACCACATGTTCTCACTCACAAGTGGGAGTCGAACGATGAGAACACATGGGCATAGTGGGGGAACATCACACACCAGGGCCTGTCAGGAGGTGGGGGATAAGGGGAAGGAGAGCATTAGGACAAATATCTAATTTATGTAGGACTTAAAACTAGATGTCAGGTTGATGTGTGCAGCAAACCTTCGTGGCACATGTATACCTATGTGACAAACCTGCACGTTCTACACATGTATTCCTGAACTTAAAGTAAATTTAAAAAAATAAAAGAAAGTTAAACCCCCCCACACACACAATTTTGAGTGATAACATTATAATCACAATAATATATATGACATGATTTTATTAAAATAAATATATTTCCACATTAAATTATGTCTGTTAATACAAAATAATTGGGGAAATATAACAGAGTACCACCCCTGCACCATCCATTTACTTCTTTGTTCTCCTTCAGAAAACAAACAGAAAACTGAAACAAGAAGAAAAAATGCTATATTTGTTTTCCAAGGCATATTGCTACCAGTGCTAAATGCACATTCTCTGTCTCCCTGCTTGACATGTGCAGCCACTTGTCCAAGTTCTGGCTAACGCTGTGAGTAGCAGCGTGGTGAAGTGTTAAGAAGTCTTTCCAAAGTGGAAGTAGTGGACTCTCCTCTTCCTTCTTCCTTTCTATTGGCTGGAGTGAAGACGATCTGGCTACACTAAAGTTGCCATGGATAAACGTGTCCTGAGTCCCTAAAACTTGTGGCGTTATCGTCAGTCCTCTGTGACCACCTCCAGATTCCTCTTGTGTGCTAGTGAACTATATTTCTATCTCACTTAAGCCAGTGTAATTTTGAAAGTTTTGTAGATGGCATCATTGTTTAGGACAGTATTATATACAGTGATACGGATCACATACTAAATTTTTACAGGGGCAATAATGGAAGAACAGATTGGAAGTGAAAATTAATATTGTAAGTAAAAACAAAATTGAAAATTGTTTCATCTATTCCCACATCGTGGAATTATATATTTATATTTGTATAGCATATAAATAATATAATATAAAATTTATAATATAATGTGGATTTGTAAATAATGGTCAAATTGGACTTCATTTTAAAATGATAAGTACAGAGAACTGTATTTTGGTGTAAAAGTTTGATCAAGGTTACTGCATCTCGTGTCCAGTGAATAATTTGAGTCTTAGTTATTAAGCAGGATTCCTTGTATATAATAGTTGGACACAGAAACGAAGGGCAAGGTCCTTGCCTGCAAGAATTGCAAGTGTCAGATGAAGACAGATAGGAAAGCAAGCACTTGATAAAGAGTGGGAAATAGGCTACTTTAGAAGCAGGCTCAGAGTTTCATGACTGCACTGCCTCTGGTCTTGGTTAGTTAAGAGACTTCCTGAGGATATAATGTTTCTCAGGGGATTGAGGGGAGGAACAGGAGGGGTGAGAGAGGAAAAATAAAAGAGAGCAAAGGAAAGTAAGTGCAGAAATTGTCTCTTTAGAATAAAGTGCGTACATCTTTGATGGATTAACAATGCAATGAAAATAGAAAAATTTGATTTCACCTAAATTGTCCATATCCTCAACCCTCCTCTAAATGATAGACCTGTCTTGGCCCCAGAATAGCAGAATAGCAAAGAAGAGAGTAAAACTGTGAAGCTAGTATAGACATATTATTTCCCAAAATAAATTCCTAAATTTGAATTTCTTTTCAGATTGGGAAACTGATAGTGGTATGGAATATAATTTTGGCAGTCACACACAAAAGAATCACATTTTTTTTGCTTTGTACTGACACTCCAGCTCTCTCTCTGATTTAATGATGCTTTATACCTCAGAGGTTCATGCAGTCTCAAAATGAACAGTGTTGTGACTTTTGTTAGGATGATCTCTTTGGAACACAGACCTGAGGAGGTCCTATGCTTGAGAAAGGCTGTGAACTCCCTTAAAGTGAAAAAACAGAAATCTATTAGTTATTATTAAGAAACCCACTCTCTAATAAAAAGTTGGTGCTGTAACATACACAACGTTGCAACAGATAAGATTCCAGAGCAGAGTCACATATAGAAAGTAGAACAATGCCATATGGATTACAACCACTTCCTTCCTGAATTCCAAATGCTGCAGGGCTTGGAAAACTCAGAAGCCTACAGGGGTGGGCAGGTAGTGCAGATGACTGACAGGTGGGAATGAGAGAAATATCAATCAGCCCTGTGACTGTCTATTCAGCTAAGGGAGAAGCAACTTACTCAGCTTCGAGAGATACGACCACACAGCAATGCAGCTCAGTTTCCAGAGCTTGTCTTCAAAGACAAGCTAAATGAGATTTTAATGTGGATTCTCCTCTTTTTTATATTAACTGTTACAGGCTCAATCAGGCCATATGCCGCCACATGCAATCTCTGCAAGGAACAGTGGCAACATCAACTTACACAGGTCGAAGATCCCTCATTTGAAATGCTTGAGACCAGAGATGTTTTGGATTTGGGATTTTTAAAGATTTTTGAATATTTGCCTAAACATAATGAGATATCTTGGGGATGGAACCCAAGTCTCAACACAAAATGTATTTATGTTTAATATATACCTTTTACTCATACCCTAATTTTGTACAATATTGTCAGTAATTGTGTGACTGAAGTAAATTGTGTGTGCATTGAACTATGAGAAAGGAAAGGTGTCACTCTCTGTGTGACCCATGTAGATAATCTGTGGTTGTTGGCATCACCATCATTCCTGCTGAATTTAAATGTTGCCACTAAGTAATTATTTTCTCACACTTATTCACACATAAGTACATAATAGTGAAAAACATGGTATGCCATTCATACAGTGAAAAAAATATCATGTTGAGGGTAACTAAGTAGCACAGTAGCGTCACCAGAATACCCGTGTCAGCTGTTCTGCAACAGCAACAGACACCGCCAGGCTAGATGGCTAAATGGCTAAATGGCTTTTAAAAACGTTTCCTCCAGAGTCATCTGCCTCATTAACAACATGTATTTTTCTTGAAGTCTCTCTGATTGTATAAACGAGCATGATTTCTTGCTCTGCTATGAATGCACATTGCTTTAATTTTTCAATAAGCCCATCACACTTTTTTCCCGTGTCATCTACGGCCACTTTTCCTGCAGTGTTAAAAACATCATCTTCATTGTCTACTTGTGGCATCATAGTGAAGCTCAAAAAGTTTCAAGTTTTGGGTTAAGGATTTTTGAATTAGGGATTCTCCATCAGTAGCTCATCTGCACCCTAAGAGAAACTGGCTGGATAATGTAAAAGAACAAGAGATTTCTCTCAATATCTACTTTAAAATAAGAGGGTCAATTTCACTTAAGAGGATAAATAAAGACCTATTCCACATGAATGACCAAAAAAAAAAAAAAAAAAAGAGACGCTTCTGTACAAACCCACCCCCTCACCACCCACACCCAGAATATTGAACCAGATCATTCCAGCTTCCAGTAAGTTCCTTGCTATTTTGCAAACTCCAACAGAGTGCTGGATAGAGTTCCTATTTTAATATTTACTTGAGAAGGGTAGATGGGTGAGAGATGAATAAAGAATTCCATTCGACGGGGCACGATGGCTCATGCCTGTGATCACAGCACTTTGGGAGGCCGAGGCAGGTGGATCACCTGAGGTCAGGAGTTCGAGACCTGTCTGGCCAATGTGGTGAAACCCTGTCTCTACCAAAAATACAAAAAACTAGCCAGGCATGGTGGCAGGTGTCTGTAACCCCAGCTACTCGGGAGGCTAAGGCAGGAGAATCACTTGTACCCAGGAGGCAGAGGTTGCAGTGAGCTGAGATGGCACCATTGCACTCCAGCCTGGGCAATAAGAGTGAAACCCCATCTAAAAAAAAAAGAAAAGAAAAAAATTCATTCTTCAGATTTTGAGACCTAGGAAAGCTCCACTGCTTTGTTCTCATGGAGCTAACTTGTTAAGATATTATCTTAAAGTCATTATCCTTTATTAAACCATACTTTTGTTATCTTTAGATATTCTAGAATACTTAAAATTTTATCTAAAAATAGACATGTGGAGATTCATCTTTCACAATAGCATCCTAGTCAATCTCTTAGTGGGCAGCAGAGGGAATCAAATCAAGAGGGTAATCAATTTGTACACCATTGTGGTGTTTTCCAATATCTTCACAAAGACCATGTTAGGCATATTGATTTCTTGAGAGGGATAGAAAAGAAAAAAGTCAAACTGTAGCCTTCCCGGCTGAATTTCCAGGATCTATGTTAATTCACTAATTCAGCAAATATTTTGAGGGTAGTAGTTCCTGTATTTTCTAGCATTCCAGATTGAAAAAGAGAAATAAGTCAGGATTCTAACAAGGCAGACAGTCATCTATCTTGTTTGGTGAGCCTGTCAAGTGGACTGTTGCAGTCTTAAGTAATCTTCTTCATCCAATTGTTTAACATTGTAAATAAATTATTTACATGATAAAATTTCATAGATTCTCCGAAGCTTCACATCTAGACAGAAATGTCCTAAATGTTAGAGGCCAATGCATTTAGCTGGGGGTGTGGAGCAGCTTGTGTATCTGAAGCTGTATCTCTCACACCACAGATGGCAAGGTTCAGGGGGACAGAGATTCATTTTCCACCCTGTGCCAGGAATAGTTCTAGATCCACGGTCCCTGCCTCCAGGAAGCCCCAAGCATGGTGGCACCTTAATACCACCCAGGCTGGAAGACAGGGGCAGGAAGGTCCTTAGACACCCATTTCCTAGTACACTTCCTGCTATTTTGTGAATTCTACAAGAGTGCTGGATAGAGTTCCCATTTTCATATTTACCTGAGAGGATAGATGGGTGAGATATGGATAAAGAATTCTGTTTTTTAGAACTTGACACCTAGGAAAACTCTACTGCTTTGTTCTCAGTGAGCCAACTTATGGAGTAAACAAACTCAGATATATTAGACTTTGGTAAGCAAAAGGTATGTGACCAAAAATATTTTTATTTGTTTATTTAGTCATTTATTCCTGTCCAACAAATATCTGTGGAGTAGCCATGTTTGCCTCTGGAAATCCCTCCGCTGGCTTAAATGACATTCTCTTGTTCTTCCTTTACCTCTTTCTGTCCCTTCTTTTGATGGCCTTTCTTGGTGCATCCCTTAAATTCAGACACTCTCAACTGACCAGTCCTGTGCACACATGCCTCTCTTGACAGTCTCCATTGGGAATCTCATTTACACTAAAGATTCTGCTGATCAATAAATGACTCCCACAACCATACATCTAAGCTTGGCCCCTCTCCAACATTCAAGCACCTCATTTCCAGTTTACAGCAGACACTTCTATCTGGAAATGTTGGTACTTCAATCCCGATGTATCGCAAATAATCACCTTTTTAAAAAACTTTCAAATGGTTCTTCCTGCTATTCTCCTGTTTGTGTTGAAGACATGTGTCTAAGCTGATAATCAACTCCTGTCATTTCCATGCTCCCCATATCCAACCCATTGGAGAGTCCCGACTATTCTTACTTGGAGAAATACCTTTCCTCTACTCTGTCTTTTTGTCATCAATGGTATGATTCTGATTCAGATCTCTTTATTTCTTCCCAGGGTTGGAGCAGTGACCTTCCGGCTGGCCTCTACTCTTCTCTCCTGCCCATCCATGCTATCCATGGCCTCTAGATTAATCTTTCTAAAGTACATCCCTTGATGAGGATTCCCCTGTGAAAGTCTCTAACATTTTTTTCTGTCCCAAAGGGCTAAAGTACATCTCCCCAAAACTCACATGTTGAAGTCCTAACCCCCAGTGTCTCTGAATGTGATTGTTTTGGAGACAGGGCATTTATAAAGGTAACTAAGGTTAAATGAAATAATTAGGGAGGGTCCTAATCCAATATGACTGGTGTCCTTATAAGAAGGAGATTAGGGCACAGACAAGCACAGAAGAAAGCCCACGTGAAGCACAAGGAGAAGATGGCCATTTGCAAGCCAAAGAGAGAGGCCTCAGGTAAAACCAAACTTGCTGACATCTTGATCTTGAACTTGAACTGGAGTAATCACTCAAATGAGTCTCTCCAAATTCTCAGAGGCTGGGGTTTTTACAGACAGTTTGGTGGGCAGGGGGCCAGGGAACTGGTACTGCTGATTGGTTGAGAATGAAATCATAATGGTGTGGAAAACAGTCCTGGTGCACTGAGTTCGCCTCTGGGTGGGGCCACAAGACCAGTTGAGTCATGAGTCACCAGTCTAGGTGGGATCAGTCTAAAAAATATCTCAAAAAAACCAATCAGATTCCGCAGTAGTGATGTTATTTATGGCAGCAATTGGGAAGGCCAAAAATTCGTAACCTCTGGCCACATGACTCTTGAGCAGTAAGGGATTATAGAAACAACTATATCTTAGCAGAGTTCAAGCCCCTCTCACAATCCTAACCTTGTGCCCTTTCATTAGTTTTACAAAGGTGGTTTAGTTTGGGGAAGGCCTATTATCAACCTTCCTTTAAAGTTAAACTGTAAATTAAATTTCTCTCAAAGTTAGTTTGGCCCATGCCCAGAAATGACCAAGGACAGCTTAGCAGTTATAAGCAAGATGGAGTCATCAACGTCAGAAGCCTCTTACTGTTATAATTTTACAAAGGCAGTTTCATCTGCACTTGTTCAAGATTAAGGCCCACCTCACATGCTGCTTCCTCCATGGGAACCTCCCAGTCAGGGATAATCCAGCTTCTCCTAAAGTACTGATTGTGTCACTACCATTTTTATGAGATTTTTCACTTCTACTTTATTTTATGTCTATCTATGTAAATGTCTCATTTCTTTTATTACAATGCATATTTTTTGAAGTCAGTGTATTTCGGCTTCATTCTTAAATTTCCAAAGCCTGTGGCACAGAGCTTGTCAAACCTGAGAGAAAACGACATCTAAAGCTAAGCTTCTCTGTTTTAGTATAAAAGTGGGCACCTTTAATCCTTTCTTCTACCACCACTATTAATCTGCATGTATTAAGGAAAGAAAATCTCAGTTAAATGATAGGGGAAAGCTAGAGTTGGATTATATTTATACACATATTGTAAATATAGTTGGATTGCCAAAACCAAGTTGGCTAAATAAAATTTAAAAATGCCAAGCCACTCAGATGAAAATAATGATAATGGTGATACTAAAAAGGGTGGTTGGCAGTATCAAATACCATCATTCAGGAAGTGTTCAACTACTTGCCACATAATAAACTGTCTGACATGCAGTATTTAATTTGGTCCTCACAACAATCTTGTGTCAAAGGTATTATTTTTAAAAAGAATAAATTTGGTAAGTAACCAGACCAATAGCCCCAAAACTAATGAATGCATGCAACCCTGTCCAACTCAAAAACCCCTGCTCTTGACATTTATCCTTGTGGTAGAGCCACTCAATCAACGTTAAATCAGTTGGAGTATGCATTTCCACAGAATATTTATGCATAGGGTACGCTCCTGATTTTATCAGTAGCTTCTGCTTGCACATCTCTTATATGCCAGTGCTGTCTTGCCCCAGCCTCTCCTGTCTTCAGTCACCACCTTCATGGCACCTGCAGTTCCAGTACCAGATCAGAGCTGGGGCTTGGTCCTGACTCCAGCTGGAAGTTCCTTTACCTTCACAATTTGACATTTGATATCAAACAAACCATACTGTATTTTAGGTCTCAGTGGGGATATCATGTTTTTGCCTTCACAGGAAACCTAGTTTATACCAGGTACCCCTTCATTCAATAAGAAATTACTTACTATTTGAATGCCTAAAATAAGTTCAGTACTATTCCTGAAATTGGATGTGTAATGATGAACGAAACAAACACATGCTTCTGTTCCTGCTTTCACCCCAACACCTAAACCACTGCCTAGACAGTAATAGCTACAATAAATACTTGTTTAATAAAGAATGAATGCATGAGCCACTGGGCTTTTGCCTTGGCCTTGTGACTTAGCTTCTTCCTTTTCTTACCCAAGTCACTCTTCCCTTCAGGTCTCAAATTTTGATTAAAAGTTTTCTCTCTGGGCCAGCATTCTTGCAGCCCTCTTCACCTCCACCGTTGTGTCTGACCAGCTCAATGGTTGGGCTAATTTCTACTTTCAAGTTTCTACCACAGAGTGCTATCCAGTTGTAAGTAATTGTATCAAAAAGTTTAGACCCAGTTACACTCTGGGAACTACTGATCCCAATCTCAGTGGCTCAGAATGGCCAAGGGCAAGTTTATTTTTCATTTGCATGACTGTGAACAGATGCACCTCTACTCCAAGAGCAGAATATCTGAGACAGGCTAATATCCACTAGAAAGTAAGATGCTAGAGCCACAAGATGGCTCTTGGAGTTTCTTCTTGGAAGGAGCATCTAATGCTGCCATTTATACTTCACTGGCCAAAGCGAGTCATGTGGCCAAGTCTCAATTCAAGCGTACCATAAGTCTTCTGTCCACACCCATTGTCAAGGAGATAGGACATATAACCCTTCCACAGGGAGAATCTGAACCAAGCCACATCAAGCTGGCCCTTAGAAAGCTGATAATCTAGATGGATATTCTGCCTCCAAAATCAATGGAACCATAATTAGGTTAGAAACTGGAGAGGTCTTAAAATAAAGAAAGGATGTCATTGTCTAATGCCACCCACAGACTGTACTGATCTCACAGAGATATTAAAAAGCATTATCTTATCATTTTAAGCCTGAATTGTGATGTCCAAACTTCTTTTCATCTCCACATTCCATGTAAAAGAAAAAATACTGGAAGTGTCTTTGTGGAACCCTCAGCAGTATAGACCATTCTGGCTTTGTGGCTATCATTTTAACATCTCTTAAAGCATGAATATGAAATCTAGGGAAAGGTTCAATTGAGGATTTTCAAGATTACCCTGAAACCAGAAGAAGCAATGTTCAACAGAGGAGTATCCACTTGATACAGTATGTTACTGTCCTCACATTGGAAATCTTCCTGGCAATGGTTACTCTTTGTGACTACGTGCACTTTTGACAGCCAAGCAGTGTGAAAAACAGCAGCCTCCAACCCCTTTTGCACTAAAGATTGTCCTTGGATTTGCTGCTAGTTGAAAATCTTGTCTTTTTCAAGGCCGTTCCTCCCTCTTTAGCTTCAGCTCACTGCTACTCAAAAGTAGTTATTCATTCCTTTCAAAATATGAAACGTGCCTTTAAAATGAAGTTTTGGTGGCTTGTTTTTCTGGTGTGAAAAATTAGAATTCAGGCCGTTCTAAACCAAAAGATAGGAGTTACATTCATATAAAGATAAAACAAGGTGGTGGATAGTAAGATTCACAGTGACACCCAAAAGCTGAGCAAATTAAACAAAGACAGCTACTGTGTTTGTCTAGGCATCATTTTTATGAAGAATTCTAAAAATGTCTAGCTTTTATCAAAATAAGTAAACAAATCCACTTTTTTTTTCTACCAGCTGCATGGGCCACCAGTGGCCAAGTTTGGTGTCCTCATACAATCACATGACACCATATGAGAGAGCTTGTGGGCATGGTCTGGCAGGGCAAGATTCCATGTGTATGCCAACCCATGGGGTGGGAGAGAATTTGACCTTGGGAGGAGCTTATCACCCTGTGACTGAAGCAGCTTGAGCTCAACATGACAACAGAATCAACAACAACTATGTGTGAAATGTGAACCGATTACTTTTTGGTCAATCTTGTATCACAGTTCAATCAGAAGAAACCAAGAAAGTGGTATTTTATTGAACTGGACAGTACAGTGACAGAAACAGCTGTGTCTATTTGTGGGAAAGTTTTTGGAATATCCCCTCAGACCATGTTCTATTTCACTATTAGACTACAAATCAAACGTCTGCTTTAGGTTTGTTAATCTCCAAACTTCCCAGAAAACATTCAAATATCAGGGTTACATCATGTGCAAGACATGATTTAAAATTAAAGCTACATTTAACATGTAAGAGCAAACTTCCAGGAGTTTCATCCCTTTTAAAGAAGCTACTATCACTACACTTAGTTCAAATGCTGCCCTTCCAAGGATAACACTGAAGAGAAAAAAAGTCTCACTTACTAGGTCACAAGTAGTTGATGGGAATGAATTAAAAACTCTTCACGCCTTGCATGGCTAACAAAGTAAAGTAGTGTTTCTCAATTTTTTTCCCATCAACCATTTCCCCATTTTAATGCATTGAAATCTCACTCAAGGAGTGATCTCTGGCCCAATGGAAACTATATACTGAGCCACAGAGGGAGACCGAGCCACGGCAGACTTCAGACAAGGGGCCAGAGGTTTTGTGGCTAATGAAATTATGGTGGTAAACCTTCATTTTATCCCTTGCCAACTGTCTGGATCTTTGTTAAAGGGGAAAACTTTCAGGTTATCCTTCCTACCAACTTTTCCCAGTGATGGTATCTTTATGGAAGGAAGTAAGTGGTTCTTTCTTACATTAAAAAAACAAAATTGGGAATGTTTATAGTCACAATTTAGTTTTACCCCAAATCATCTTACCTAGTGGAAATATTTTATTTATTCAGTCACATACTCATTCCTTCATTCAGTAAATATTTACTGAGCCTATCTGTTATGCCAGGAAGTATGCTGTGAATGGAAATGCACGATTAATGTAATGTTCTTCCCTTATGTTACTTACATCCTAGGAAAGAACAAACAAGAAAACTGATTGTAAAACAGTCTGGGACCTGGGGAGACTGAAGTCTTGGTCTCAAATGTTAGATGTTTCTGAAAATCAAATCCATCTTCTAAAGTTTAAAGCCTCCTTGCCAATGTGCCTATGTAAAGGGATGCATTGAAAACACATCCTTTTAGCCTCCTCATTTCTCGAATTTGTCTTCATATCTCTTTGTTTCTACTTCACTGTATGTTTCCTCTTCTTGTGTTGCTGTAAAGAAATACCTGAGGTTGGGTAACTTATAAAGAAAATAGATTTATTTTGGCTTATGATTCTGTAGGCTGTACAGGAAGTGTTGGTGCCAGCATCTGCTTCTGGTGAGGCCTCAGGAAGCTTCCAATCATGGCCAAAGGTAAAGGGGAGCAGTGTATCACATGGGAAGAGCAGGAGAGGTCCCACACTTTTAACAACCAGATCTTGCATGAACTGATTCATTACCAAGGGAATGGCGCTAAGCCATTCATGATCCAATCACTTCTCACCAGGCCCCAACTCCAATGCTGGAGGTCACATTTCAGTATGAGATTTGAAGGGGACACACATCTAAACTACATCAGTGTCCTTAAAGATTTTCACTTGTTCCCATTTTCACTTGTTGCCACTACTTTAATTCACACTAACACCATTTCTTGCATAAAATTCTACTCCTGCCTTCCAGGCTCTTTCCTCCTACCACACATCTTTCCTCCCTACCATTCATTCTCTATATCTGGAGGCAATTTATTGAAGTCCACATGATGTATTTCCCTGCTAAAATTCCTCCACTGACTCTCACAGTCTTCCAGACCTTATCTAAACATCTACACATGACTTAGGACTGTCTTAGTGAGTGGGCATCTGTTTACCTCTCTAACTCAGCTTTCCAAAGCCTAGTCTGTACAACAGCAGTTCCTTGGAAGTTAATAAGGGATCTTCAAGGAGAAAAAATTTTATGGTGAAATAATTTTGGGAACTGTGGAAAAAACCAGTTACACAGGTTTTCTCATTAGAGTCCTCAACATGTAAATGAGTTCTCTGAATCTCCAAGAAAAAATACATTATTCAGTGTTTCACAGATTTGTCTAAGAATCTTGATGCATACATATGAACAGACACACACACAAATGCACATACACACACACACATCTGCACACCCCTTGAGGGTGTCTCTACACTATGATAGACAGAATCATGGCGCCCAAAGATGCTCTAATCCCCATGGCAAAAGAGGCTTTGCAAACATGATTAAGGTTAAGGACCTTGAGATAGAAAGATTATCCTGGATTATGTAGATGGGCCTAATTCAATCACATGAGCACTTGAAGCAGAAAACTGAGTTGGTCTGGAAGCAGTAGAAGTGAAACAGAAGGAAAAGTCACAGAAACTTCAAGCACAAGAAGGATTCCATGCTCCATTGCTGAGATGGAGGGGGCCTCATGGAGGGACCGGAGAGAGAGCTCTGTTGCTAAAGGTGGCCCCTAGCTGACAGCCAGCAAGGAGATAGCAACCTAGGTCCTAGAAACATGGAGTGGATTCTACCAACCACTTGAATATGTTTGGAAGCAGATTCTTCCCCAGAGCACACAGAAAGGAATTCAGTCCTGCCAACTCCTTAATATCTGCCTTATGAGACTGTAAGCACAGGACACAGCTGAGACAGACTTCTGACCCACGGCACCAGGAGATAAGAAACTTGCATTGTTTGAAAACTCTCTGTTTGTGATAATTTATTGTGGCAACAATAACAAAAGCCTAATGCACAGGTACAACATTTGCCTTCATGTCTCATCTTTGCCTACCTATATAGTGCACACTCCATTTTGCCCAGCTGGGATGCCCTAGAAGCAGGTGTTCTCTCAAATATCTTGGATTTGATCATGATGCCTGGAATGTTCTTTCATTTAATTCTCTTCTTTCCAAGACACAGGCTCCAATATTCACCTCTTACTCCCAGCCTTCTGGCCAGGCCTGACTGCTAACTCCAACTAATCCATCAAGACTTGGTTTAAGCATCATCCACTATATCATTCTCTGGCTTTCCCATATGATCTTGTGGTACCCTGTTCACTTGCCTATCTTCCCCCAGAAGGCCTTAAGGACAAGAACAATATCTTACTCATCTTTTCCTCTCCACTATCAACCTGGCATAGAAAAGATGATCAGCAAATGTGCAGAACCAATGAATTCAGCTAAAGATAACTAATTAACAACTGATAATATAAGATCCAACCTCAAAAAAGTGACAACTGCCAATAGAGATACAGGATCATTCAATATATGGATGTCCTTTGAAGTATGTGGATAACACAGTTCACCCAAGCAAAAAGAATGAGGATAATAGCCTTGAAAAACATATTACAAAATATTTTCCAAAGTATTTTTCAGTCTCTGTAAATTCTATTGCCCTGAATCTCTCATTTCATTAATTAAAAACCATTCATTTATTCAAGGGAGGGACAATACAACCTAGCGAAAAGTGTACTTATTGGCTCTGAGTTTCCTATTAGACTTTTTGATCCATAGTAAGGCAATAGACATGAACTCCAGCTCTGCAGAGAAAAGCAAGGATTTTCTAAATTTCAAGAGCTTTTCATACAAAGACCTGGGCTTGAAGGCTGAGCATATAATTTTTCTTTTCTTTTTTTTTTTTTCTGAGACAGAGTCTGGCTCTGTCGCCCAGGCTGGAGTGCAGTGGCGCGATCTTGGCTCACTGCAAGCTCCGCCTCCCGGGTTCACGCCATTCTCCTGCCTCAGCCTCCTGAGTAGCTGGGACTACAGGCGCCCGCCACCACGCCCAGCTAATATTTTTTGTATTTTTGATAGAGACGGGGTTTCACCGTGGTCTAGATCTCCTGACCTTGTGATCCGCCCACCTCGGCCTCCCAAAGTGCTGGGATTACAGGTGTGAACCACCGCGCCCGGCCGAGCTTATAATTTTAACATAAGCCACAATGTGGTAGGCATTCATACATTTTAGTAAATTGTCCAATGTTACACATCTAGTGACTTAAAAGTAAGTAGTTCAGCCCAGGTGTAGGTGACTCCCAAACCTACACTTTCTCCCACTGTGGCATGTTGTCTGAAAATAATTTACTACTCCTGGAAATGGTACATTCCCTGTCACTGTCATATGCAATCTGAGGCTAAAGGACATTATACCTTTAATGACGCAGAGAAGATTTACACACAAACGGATGTCCTTTAGGTGACCTTTCAAGTCAGGTCCTTAGACTCTAGAATGTTATGAATATGTTATTTTTCTTACTTAAATATTAGTTTCAAATTTCATATTTGCCTCATATTTAAATTAAACATTCTTAACCACTTTAGATGATTCAGTCAATCATTCAACTTATAGGGAAAAGATATTAGGCACACACATTGTTTGACTGAAATGAGCAGCAATTTGGTTTAAAGCAACAAATGGTTTGTGATATCATTCCTTCCCACTAGAGAAAATTAACTTTGGGCATGGAAATATCATATGCATTGGAATCCCATGTAGCTATTTAAAGAATAAATTTAGTATATACGTGAAATATTCATGATCAACTTGAAAAAATCAAAGTGAATAGTAGTATGTGTGGTGTAATTCTGTTTTTATTTAAAGTTATCTCTCATTATATAAAATATCAGTAGAAAAGCCTGGAAGTATATGCATACATGGCTACCTTCATTTCACTTAGCTAAACTGTGGTTATTTCGGGAAAGTCGAACTAGAGCAGGAAGTATAAATAATGTATATATAAATGGAAAAATCATTTATATATACATTCAGTTATTTATATCTGTGTGTATATATATACACACACATACATATAAAATACACACACATATGTATATAATCAAACTTTTAAAGTTTTAGACAAGAGCTGTTGATGTTCTAATTCTTTAAATAAAAATGCACGTTCTCAGCTTACAGGGGTAACTGGCTTTCAGGAGAAGCAAAAGTACTGGCAAATGTCTCCAGTGCTCTGGAGCTGCAGGCCCTATTCTGAATGCTTCCGTGATCCCTCCCCTGCTCACATTTAGAGGCCTAGCAAGCCTCCAGTCCCTCTTTCAAAGACCCTCCAAATTCCACCAAAGACTCTCCAAATTTCACTCAAACCATGATTCATGGTTTGAGTCTTTGGTCTCAGTTCCGCAGGACCCTACTGACACAAGAAACTCAGTGGGCACAGAGCAGGCAATTTCCACAAAAATTAAAACTCAAAGGATGCAGGAAGTCCCTGGTGATCACTGGGCAGCGCACCATAGGGCAGCCAGGAGAACGGAGGTGCACGCATGAGCATTTGCATCTGTTCTGCTGTGGATGTACTTGTAGCCCTGGGTAGGAGAGTTTTTCCGAACAAAAGGGACGGAAGCTGAAGGCAAAGTGCTCAGAGTAAAGCAGAGAAATAAAACAGGCTGCTGGTGGAGGGCGTAACTGGTGCAACAGGTGTTATTATTTTTCCCTTTCACGCTAGAAAGTGGAGGATGCTCAGACCCAGTGAGGAACCACCAGGAAGAGAACACACAGGAAACTAGAAACCGCAGAAGAAAGAGACAGCAGGAAAGTGAGTCTTGGAAGATCAGTGACTATGTATAGGAAGTTACACTCCTGATCCATGTGAGAGACAGGAAGACAGAGTGAATTCAGGTAAACAGAGATGTCAGGAAAGAAAGATCTTCTTCAAGGACATGAACAGAAAGTGCGACAACTGGAAACATCATTATCATTATTAGCATGGAAAGTTATTTTAAATGATCTCCAGGAAGCCAGAAATAAAATTTTCAAGGGAAATCAAACATATAACCATAAAACTCATTGCACCTATTATGTCCTGAAACATGTTGCTGCATTCTCATAATGCATATTATTCTCACATTCTATATTTTCTATTCCAGAAAAGACAAAAATAACTTGTCAGTATAGTAAAGGCAAGGAAGAAACCCTTAGCACTGCTTTCTTTTATACTGACTGAAATTGCTTTCAGCCTGCTTTCTTTCTGTTCTCTGATCTATCTCAGAGATAATGGGGGCTGTTTCACCATGGCAGTGGAAAGCATTCGCTGTGGTTATCTGTTTGGGATCACCTGACAGCAGACAGCACATGATGAAATGCGGTTTACAGAGCACCTGAGCTTCCATCAGGGCCCCTCACCACAGACAGCAGGGGGGCCATGTGGTTATTAACTAGCTTTCCCGAGAACTCTGAAGAGGAGTGAACTTATGAATCATTTTCAAAGGCTAGGAGTGAAGCCACCAATCTATTCCATGACCGTCAGAAAAGAGCTGCCTTGCTTCTTTACCTAAACCATCTTCTTTTCATCTCTTGTAAGTTTCCAAAATATGTGAACATTTTAAAAGTACAAAACTTTCTTTAAATGTGTGTAAGTCTCGTTTTGGAACTTGGATTCATTTTTTTAGTAGAGCAAAACAGTTATGGGGCTCATTTTTGCTCCTTCAGCAATATCAATATTGCGTTAACCCACAGTGTTTCTGAAACAGGGCGTACTCAAAAAGTTGTTGTGGGAAGGAATTCTGGAGCAGGGAGGAAATAGAAGGCCTGGGAGAGAATGGCAGGCAGGAAGATAAAGAGGGGATGGTGTTTTGTAACCTTTAATGCAGGCAGGTCTAGTAATATTCAAAAACCTACAAGAGCAATCCTTCCCTTTGGCATCCTTCCCCCTCCCTTTCTACATGTCTCATCTCCTGCTTCCTGGCACCTGCCTCTCAAGGCTTCCGTCTCCATAGCACTAGGTCGGGGTGAGCCTCAAACTGAATGTGCTTGCCTCTGGCGTACAAGGGCAGCACTTTTACTTCTGTAGGGACTTTATTTTCCCCAGATGTACTCCTGGTGAAATCTGACCTTCAAAAAAACACTCCTGAGATCATGTGTGCTCTCCTTTGTGACTCCTCTTTCACAATCACCATACTCCCACTTTGTAAAAACCTCTTAACTCTCACCCACCTTGTAAACTGCATGACAGAGCCTAGTGCATCCTAAGATCCTAAGGTTCCAACCTTTTTCAAGTCAGTTGATCCCAAAATCCTTACTGTCGATACAATGGAGTGAGAGCCTGGCACAGTGACTTGCGCCTGTAGTCCCAGCTACTCAGGTGGCTGAGGTGAGAATATCACTTGATCCGAGGAGTTCGAGTCTAGCCTGCGCAACATAGTAAGACCCTGAATCAAAAAAAAAAAAAAAAAATGGAATGAGACTTAATAGTTTCTGCTCATAAATTATTTAAAAATGTTTTTGATGGTAGAATACAGTAAGTTTTGGCATATGATAAAATATATTATGTCACTACTATTAAAACTACTTTCATAACATTTCATGTATTAATTTGAACAAAATAGCTCAGTATTTATATGTCCAAAAATTTTAAAAATAGGAATAGAAATGACACTGAACTCTAAATCATTCTAGCCATCAATAATAATTATGGATGGATATATGAACAAAATGGAAAGAATATTTCATTCCTATAACTAAAGTGTATTCCCAATAGCATTACATTTTGATGTTAAATACTTGTTTATCGAAACAGGCTATATTTTGAGCAACTATGTTTTGAAAAGAAAATAACGACTAATCAATTTAGAAGGTGTTTTTTTTTTAACTTTTCCGTGTTTATGGGCAGAATTATTCCTTTGTTTATTCAACAAAGTTTTCCTCAATATGTATAATGGTTGTTCTAGATGATGATAATACAACTTAAATTAGCCAGACTACATCTCTGGTCAATTCAGAGAAAGGCAATAAAGAAATAGGCAAAAAAGTATCTATAGTTAACCACTATGCAGAAAATTTAAACATAGCAAGATGATAGACATAAAAGGGTGTCTCCCTTAGACAAGTCAGTGTAGGCTTCCCCGAAGAAGCCAATACTAAGATGTGATCAGAAACGCAAGAAGGAGGCAGCTGGCTGAAGATGAGAGGAAGGACTGTTCCAGGCCAAGAGAACAGTTGATGCAGCCTTGGGCAGATAGCAAGGTAGGTGGGATCAAGGGAGCAGTAAAGAAGACCAAGGTGGGAAGAGTAGTTGGAAAAATGACTCTAAAGTGGGCACAAGCAGTTCACGGTTAACATCAAGAGCAAGTGTGAGGATGCTGGGCAATTTTTTAGCGGGGTGATGGCCTTGAAGCAATTTTAGCATGTATGTTATATGAATATAAAATAATATATAGCAATGGATTCTTATCCATTTCCCTACTGATGGGTACTTAGGTTGTATCCAATTGTTCACTACCGTGAACAGTGCTTCTGTGAATGTTCATTTTCCTATTTCCTGTGCACCTATCTGAAGGTTTCTCTGGGATATACACATAGGATAGAACTGAGTAAGAATATGTTTTTTCAGTTGGACAAGATAGTGCCGAATTGCTCTGCTAGTGTTTGTACCAATTCACACTCTCACCAACCAGCATCATAAGGGAATTCTATTTCCAGACAACTTCCCTATCATGTAATATTGTCATCTTTTTAATTTTTGCTAATCTAATGTGTGTGAAATGATATCTTGTTATTTTTAAATTGCATTTACCTAAATAATAAGGCACTCTCCCCTGTTGCTTAACCTTAAAAAATACTTTCATTTCTTCTAAAAAACGTCTTCTTCCTCCATCATGGCTCCATCCTCACCTTGATTCTCACAATAAGTTGCAGGTATCTTCATTATAGTACTTACAATTTTATACTCAGTTACCTATTGATTCATAAGTAACAAAAATTCAAAATTACAAGCAGGGTAACTCGTGAAAACCTCCAGGATAACAACTGAAAAATATTCATTTGCCCTAGATCATGGTCAAAGTTCAGAAAATGTTTATTAAATGTAAATTCATACTTAATATTTTCTTTGCTTTTAAACTTCCTTGTAGTTTTGAATTTTTGTTACTTATTTACAACTTTCACCTACTGCTTTGCCATATACTTTTTTTTCTGTTTTTTAAAATAAAATATAAATTTAACATCTCTTATTATATGATCTCAAGCTTTGTATATCTGCTTATTGGAATAGCCTTTTGAAGGAAAACAGTCAAATTCTATTCAGTTGCAAAAGAACTTAATTACGGGGATCATTTAATATAATGAAGGCAATGATCTTGGGAAGTTAACTGGAGCTCAACAAAATGTAAGTGCGTACTACTAGAAAAAACAAAGTTCAATTCTTTCAAATTGTAACACTGCATATTCAGCAATGTATTTTCACCATTTGAATTACTTTAAGGTTAAATCATGAGAAATGACATCTTCACAATGGGTTTGGTGATAAAAGCTAATGCTTATGAGAGAATACTCACTATGAAACACCTTCTAGTGTTTGACATGCATCCATTTCATTCTTATAATACCCTTGGATGTTAGTACTATTGTCAGCATCATCCCAGTTTTATAGATCGGGAAATCAGACACAGAGTTGTAAACTAACTTGACCAAGTTCAGTGAGCTGAACTTTCCACCCAAATGCTTCCCCTCCAGAGCTCTGGTCCTGCCCACAGTGCCTCAGGCCACCATAGGGATGGAGTGTCCAGCCATTGAGCTTGAGAAAGAAGACTCTCTCCATTGCTCTAACTTACCACGGTCATCTTTGTCTTTTGCTTGGTTTTAATTATGATAGATTAGACATGTTGATTCTCTATCTACAGAGTATAAAGTAGGTTAAACAGTGTGCTTAAGAAATATTCACACATTCAAGGGTTTGGAAAAATACTGAAACATTTTAACAAACTCTTCCAATGGCTTCTTCTGAACCGCATCTTTAAAATGCCATATGTCTTTATGGAATACATTTCAAGCCCCAAATCTACTTTCAAGTAAGAGCTGATCCCTGCTTAATATTCTTTAAATGAACTTTTCTGAAGGGAACACTGTTCCAGGAATACATAAAGGACTACACCGTCAGTGAAATAGCTATGAGAAATAATCTCCTGATTATTACAGTGAGTAACTATATGAATCAATGGAGGACCTGTCCACAGGTAAGAAACATTGCTGAACGGCAAGTCCAAGACATCAATACCTGGACGCCTGTGAAAATGGAGAGGAGTTTATTTGGGGAAATATATAAGTTAATTTTTCTTATAAATAAAGTTTCATAATAAAATATTCAAAGAGTGATTCATCTGGCAGCTACTAGTTTCCTATAAGAAAAGCTCAAGTTTGCTGAATTGAAATTAGCCCAATAAAAAATCTTAACACTTGCCTTCAAAATAATTAACCCTATGATTATAGGTCTAGGCGCTTGCTCATAAATAATATACACATTAACACACACCCACACATATACACATTCACACATAACCCAGTTTTACAAAAGTACCATCTTTTAGTGCATAAGACAATCAAATATGCCTCCCATCGCCAAATACCAAGAGTTGTCTTTGACTTACAAAGTGATGTTTGAGGGTTCATGGATGTAGAATAGGCAGAGAAAATCAGCATTAATTGAGCCCTGGCAAGTAATATGTAAGATTCTTTATAGATTCTATTTTTTTATATCTTCTAAGAAAACAGAAGGGAAGATATTGTTATCCCAATTTTACTGGTTAAAAAAATTACAACTCAGAAATATTTGCATTTATAACGTTTCTTCCTATCTTAGATTTTTTTCAAGTGACACACATATATATTCACACTTAACAATGGGGCCATACTTTCAGAAATGTGTCTCTAGGCTATTTCATCATTGTGCAGACAGCATAGAGTGCACTTCCACAAACCTAGACGGCATAGCCTACTACACACCTAAGCTCTATGGTCTGGCTTATTGCTCCCAGGCTACACACCTGTACAGCAGGTCACTGTGCTGAATACAGTAAGCCATAGGTATTTGCATACAGAAACATATCCAAAGCTAGAAAAGGTACAGGAAAAATGTGGCATAAGGGATAAAAAATGGTACACCTCTATAGGGCACTTACCATGAGTGGAGTTTGCAGGACTGAAATTTGCTCTGTGAGTTAGTGAGTGAGTGGTGAGTGAATGTGAAGGCTTAGGACGTTACCATACCCTACTGGAGACTTTATAAACTCTGTACACTTAGGCTGCACTAAAGTTATAAATATTTTCCCTCAATAATAAATTTATCTTAACTTTCTGTAACCTTTTACATTATAACCTTTTTAATTTTTTAACTTTTCAACTCTTTTGTAATAGCACTTACGTTAGAACACAAACACATTGCACAGCTGTACAAAAATATTTTCTTTCTTTATGTCTTTATTCTATAAGTTTTTTTATATTTTAAAAAACTATCTTCTTTTCACATTTTAAACTTTTTTTGTTAAAAGTTTAGGACACAAACACATGTTAGCCTAGTCTACACAGGGTTAGGATCATGAGTATCACTGTCTTCCACTCCACCTGTTGTCCTGCTGTAAGGTGTTTAGGGGCAATAACAGGCATGGGACTGTCATGTCATGTGACAACAAGACCTTCTTTTGGATACCTCCTGAAGGACCTGCCTGAGACAGTTTTACAGGTTTTTTTAAAAATATAAGTACATGGAGTACACTTTTAAATAATGATAAAAGTATAGTATAGTAATAGATAAACCAGTGGCATAATTGTTTATTTTCATTACCAGGTATTATGTACTGTACATAACTGTAGGTGTTATACGTTTATACAACTCATAGTGCAGTAGGTTTGTTTACACCAGCATCACCACAAACACATAGCACAAACGTGCTATGATATTTGGACGGCTATGACATCGCTAGGCAATACAGATTTTTCAGCTCTATTATAAACTTATGGCAACACTATCGTGTATGTTATTTGTCTTTGACTAAGACATCACTATGCTGTATATGACTGTAAATAAATTCTACTACTGTTCTACACCTCAAGCCTGCAGTCCTTACCTCTTCACTCACTTCTCCGGGGAAGGGTGAAGAACTGGACACTTCTTTGGGAACTATCATCTGAGCAATTTGGAAATTTTGGAGAGGCAGTGGAAAACAAGGACATAGAGAAGCAACAACAACTCTGCAGAGGTTTAGCCAATTGGTTCCACCCCAGTTGGAGGGGCGGGTTGGGGGAAACATTTCCTCTTTTGGTCTTGAGATTTTTTTTTTTCCTGAATGGATAGGTATTTCTATTTTTATTGTTTTTATTTATTTTTTCTTTTCAACTTTTATTTTAGGTTCAGGGGGTGCATGTACAGGTTTGTTACATGAGTAAATTGTGTGTCACTTAGGTTTGGCCTACAAATGATTTCATCACCCAGGCAATAATCATAGTACGTGATAGATAGTTGTTCAATTCTCACCATCTCCCTATTTTCCATCCTCAAGTAGGCCCTGGTATCTTTGTTCCCTTCTTTGTGTTCACATATACTCAATGTTTAGCTCCCACTTACAAGTGAGAACATGTGGCATGCAGTATTTGGTTTCCTGTTCTTGCATTAATTTGCTTAGGATATGGTTTCCAGGTCCATCCATGTTGCTACAAAGAACATAATCTTGTTCTTTCTTATGGCCGTGTAGTATTCCATGGCATATATGTACCACATTTTCTTTATCCAGTATACCATTGATGGGCATTTACGTTGATCTCATGTCTTTGCTATTGTGAATAGTGCCGCAACGAACATACACATGCATGTGTCTTTATGGTAGAATAGTTTATGTTCCTTTGGGTATATATCCAATAATGGGATTCCTGGGTTTAATTGTAGTTCGTTTGAAGTTCTTTGAGAAATCTGCAAACTGCTTTCCACAGTGGCTGAACTAATTTACATTTCCACCAGCAGTTTATGAGTGACCCCTTTTTTTCCCACAACCTCACCACCATCTGTTATTTTTTCACTTTTAAATAATAGCCTTTCTGACTGGTGTGAGATGGTATCTCATTGTGGCTTTGATT
This sequence comes from Theropithecus gelada, assembly GCF_003255815.1. Taxonomy (NCBI): domain Eukaryota; kingdom Metazoa; phylum Chordata; class Mammalia; order Primates; family Cercopithecidae; genus Theropithecus; species Theropithecus gelada. The sequence goes on from NC_037676.1 coordinate 59,977,649, forward strand.
TGCATTTTTTTTTCTCTCTAATGATTAGTGATGTTGAGCATTTTCTCATTTGCCTATTGGCTGCATTTACATTTTCTTTTGAAAATTTTCTGTTCATGTCCTTTGCCCACTTTTTAATGGAGTTGTTTGTTTTTTGCTTGTTAATTTGTATAAGTGTCTTATAGACTCTGGATATTAGACCTATGGTAGCTGCAGTTCACAAACATTTCCTCCCATTCTGCAGGTTGTCTATTTACTCTGTTGATAGTTTCTTTTGCTCTGCAGAAGTTCTTCAGTTTAGTTAGGTCCCACTTGTCAAATTTTGTTTTGTTTTGTTTTAATTGCTTTCGACATCTGGATCATGAAATCTTTGCCACGACCTATGTCCAGAATGGTATTTCCTAAGTTTTCTTTTAGAATTTTCATAGTTTTAGGTTTTACATTTAAGTCTTTAACCCATCTTGAGTTTATTTTTCTATATAGTGTAAGGTAGGGGTCCAGTTTCAATCTTCTGCATATGGCTAGCCAGTTATCACAACACCATTTATTGAATAAGGAGTCCTTCCTCCATTGCTTGTTTCTGTCAACTTTGTTGAAGATCAGATAGTTGTAGGTAAGCAGATTTATTTCCGGGTTCTCTAACCATTTCCATTGGTCAATATGTCAGTTTTTGTATCAGTACCATGCTGTTCTGGTTACTGTAACTTTGCAATATAGTTTGAAGTCCGGTCATGTGATGGCTTTAGTTTTGTTCTTTTTGTTTAGAATTTCTTTGGCTATTTGGGCTCTTTTTTGGTTCCATATTAGTTTCAAAATAGCTTTTTTCTAACTGTGAAAAATGTCTTTGTTAGACAGGAATAGCATTGAATCTATAAATTGCTTTTGGTAGTATGTCCATTTTAAAAATGTTGATTCTCCCTATCTATGAGCATGGAATACTTTTTCACTTGTGTAATCTCTAATTTCTTTAAGCAGTATTTTGTCATTCTCATTATACAGATGTCTCACCTCCCTTGTTAGCTGTATTCCTAGGTATTTTATTCTTGTTGTCATTATTGTAAATAGTATTGTGGTCTTGGTTTGGCTCTCAGCTTGGATGTTCTTGATTTATGGAAGTGTTACTGATTTTTCTACATTGGTTTTGTATCCTGAAACTTTGATGCAGTTGTTTCCCAGATCTAGGAGCCTTTGGACAGAGACTGTGGGGTTTTACAGTTATAAAATCACATCATCTGAGAAGATAGACAATTTGACTTTCTCTCTTCTTATCTGGATGCCTTTTATTTCCTTCTTTTGCCTGATTATTCTGGCTTGTACTTCCAGTACTACTTTGAATAAGAGTGGTGAGAGTGAGCATCCTTGTCTTGTTACAGTTCCCAAGAAGAATGCTTCCAGCTTTTGCCCTTTCAGTATGATGTTGACTGTTGATGTTGTAGATGGCTCATATTATTTTGCATTATGTTTTATGGATGCCTAGTGCATTGAGGGTTTTAAACATAAGGGGATGTTTAACTTTATCAAAAGCCTTTTTTCTGCATCTATTGAGATGACTAGGTGGCTTTTGTTTTCAGTTCAGTATGTGTGGTGAATCATATTTATTGATTTGTGTATGTAGAATCAACCCTATATACCAGGAATAAAGCCTACTTGGTCATGGTGGATTAGCTTTTTGATCTACTGCTGGAATCTATTTGCTTGTATTTTGTTGAGGATTTTTTAATCTATGTTGATAAGGGATATTGACCCAAAGTTTCCTTTTTGTGCTGTGTCTCTGCCAGGTTTTGGTATCAGGATGATGCTGGCTGCCTAGAAGGAGTTACAGAAGAGTTCTCCTTCTCAATTTTTTGTAATAGTTTCAGTAGCAATGCTACCAGCTCTTCTCTTTATGTCTGGTAGAATTCAACTGTAAATCTCTCTGGTCCAGGGCTTTTTCTGGTTAGTAGGCTTTTTATTACTGATTCAACTTTGGAACACCTTATTGGTCTGCTCAGGATTTCATTGGCTTCCTGGTTCAATCTGGGGAGGTTGTATGTTTACAGGAATTTATCAATTTCTTCTAGGTTTTTTAGTTATGGGTGCATAGAGGTATTTATAATAGTCTCAAAGGGTTTTTTGTATTTATATGGGGTCAATGATAATGGCCCCTTTGTCATTTCTTATGTGTATATTTGAATCTAATTGGTTTTTTCTTTATTAGTCTAGCTGGCAGTCTGTCAATCTTATTCAGTCTTTCGGAAAACCAACTTTTGGTTTTATTGATCTTTTGTATGGTTTTTTGCACCCCAATTTCATTCAGTTCGGCTATGGCTTTGGTTATTTCTTTTCTTCTGGTAGTTTTGCCATTGGTTTGCTCTTATTTTTCTAACTTCTGTAGGTATGATGTTAGGTTGTTAATTTGAGATGTTTCTTTTTGATGTGGGTGTTTACTGCTGAAAACTTTCCTCTTAACACTGCTTTAGCTGTGTGTCAGAGATTATAGTATGTTGTATCTTTGTTATCATTAGTTTCAAAGAATTTCTGGATATCTACCTTAATTTCATTGTTTATCCAAAGGTCATTCAGTAGCAGGTTGTTTAATTTCCATGTAATTGTATGGTTTTTGAGAGATCTTCTTAATATTGATTTCTATTTTATTATGCTGTAGTTAAAGAATGTGCTTGGTATGATTTCAGTTTTTTTTGAATTTCTTAAAATTATTTTATTGCTGATTGTCTGACTGATTTTAGAGTATGTGCTATGTGCAGATGAGAAAAAATGTATATTGTGTTGTTTGGTGGAGTGTTCTGTAGATATCTCTTAGGTCCATTAGAATAATTAAATATTATTGTTGAATTGGACTCTTTTAATATTACGTCATGCTCTTCTTTGTCTTTTTTGATCTGTTTAAAGTCTGTTTTATCTGAAATTAGAATAACAATCCCTGCCCTTTTTTTTTTTTTTTTTTTTTCCCAATGCTTGGGAGATTTTTCTCCATCTCTTTACTTTGATCCTATGGGTGTCATTGCATGTTAGATGGGTCTCTCAAAGACAGCTTACTGTTGGGTCTTGCTTTTTTATCCAACTTGCCATTCTGTGAGTTTTAAGTGGGGCATTAGCACATTTATATTCAAGGTTAATATTGATATGTGTGGATTTGATCCTGTCATTTTGTTGTCAACTGGTTATTATACAGACTTGATAGTATAGTTGCTTTATAGTATCAATGGTCTCTGTACTTAAGTGAGTTTTTTTGGTGGCCAGTAATCATTTCCATGTTTAGCACTCCCTTCATGACCTCTTGTAAAGCAGGTCTAGTGATAACGAATTCCCTTAGCATTTGCTTTTCTGAAAAGGATCTTATTTCTCTTTAGCTTATGAAGCTTATTTTGGCTAGATATGAAATTCTTAGCTGGAATTTATTTTCTTTGATAATGCTGAATATAGGCCCCCCAATCTCTTCTGGCTTGTAGGCTTTTTGCTGAAAGATCTGCCTCTTCTTCCTAGCTACATTTAATATTTTTTCTTTCATTTAAACCTTTGAGAAACTGATGACTGTGTCTTGGGGATGATCATCTTGTATAGTATCTCACATGAGTTCTCTGCATTTCTTGAATTTAAATATCAATCTCTCTAGCAAAATTGTGGAAATTTTAGTAGTCAGTATCCTCAAATATGTTTTCCAAGTTGCTTGCCCTCTCTTCCTCTCTTTCAAGAATGACAATCAGTTGTACTTTTAGTCTCTTTCATAATCCCATGTTTCTCAGAGGTTTCATTGATTCTTTTTTATTCTTTTTTCCTTATCTTTGTCTGACTGAGTTGATTCAGAGAACCAGTCTTCTAGCTCTGAGATTCTTTCCTTAGCTTGGTCTATTCTGCTGTTAATACTTGAGATTGTACTATGAAATTTTAGTTGTACATTTTTCAGCTCTTTCAGATCAGTTTGTTTTTTCCTTAAAATTGCTATTTCATGTTTTAGCTCTCATATCCTTTTTTTGGATTCCTTAGAGTGCTTTGATTCAGTTTTGACTTTCTCCTGAATCTCAGTGATCTTCATTTGTATCTAGATTCTGAATTCTACCTCTGTAACTTCAACTACTTTAGCCTGGTTAAGAACCATTGCTGGAAAGCTAATGTAGTCATTTGTAAGTAAAAACAGACTTTGGTTTTTTGAGTTGCCAGAGTTCTTGCACTGGTTCTTTTTCAGCTGTGTTGGCTGATATTCCTTTAATCTTTGAAGTTGCTGTCTTTTGGATGGGGCTTTGGCTTTTATATTCTTTGATGGCTTTGAGAGTTTGACTGGTATAAGATGGGTTTAGTTGACTGGTTTCATTTCTGGAACATTTTAGGGGGCCAAGACTCAACTCAGCACTCTTGGCCTATAGCTCTAATCCTGGAGGACTGGAACTAGGTCCACAACTTTGTTCTCTGGCCCCTTGAGGCTAAGCAAATTTGCACTGGTGGAACTGAGACATTCCTGGTCCACTTTGTCTGGGGGATGTTGGCCAAAGTGCTTCATCAGGGCAGTGGCAGTGGGGTCCATGCTTACCCATGCGTGCCAGCAGTGACAGCAGCACAGTAGGGCACATGCATTCGTGGGGGTGGGTGGTGGCAGGGTGTGCACACAACCATGCTGGCAGGTGCAGGGCTGCAGTGGCAAAGTCTGTGCATATGCACACCAGTGGCAACAGCGAAGTGGGTTCTGCACATGTTCATGCACCAGGAAAGTGGTGGAATTTGTAATCACCAGCAAACTGGTGGAAAGAGGCTGTGTGTGTGTGTGTTTGTGTGTCAGTGGTGGCCTCTCTGCTGAGGCTCTCCAATGGTTAGGTAGGGTCTGCCAGTGAAGTAACTATAGCAGTGGCCAGTGGGAAGCACCCTGTTTGGGCATCCAAAGCTATGCTGTAAGCTGGCACAGCCAGGCAGGGACCCCAGGAGAGGCCAGCAGACAGTGGGCTGCTGAGATCAGACTGGCTTCATCCCATGGAAAAGACAACTCTGCTCTTTCCAGGTCCAAAAGTCAACAAAGACCAAAGCCACCTAGAGAAGTATGGCAAGACTTGGGGTTGGGTGCGCCATTCTCATGCCAAACCCTCTGGCCTCCACACAGGCTGGAGTCTTGTCCCTGCCATCTCTGCAGACAACTCTCTCTGTTAGCTCAAATATCTGTGGGGATTATGGGGTCTCTTGCAGCTAGAATTGTGAAGGTCTATGGTGAGAGCGAGCCACACCTCATGTATTTCCCTTCCCCTGAAGTTGTTGGGGTCCAGGAACAAATTCTGGTGTTGGACAAACCCATGCAGGGTTCCCAGATTCCTCCCTCTTCAGCCAAGGGTCTTCATATGCTCTTCGTCCCCTCTAAATTCCCCTGTCCAAAGATCTGCTCGGAGTGTGCAAGTTTTCTTGATGGTCTGTTTTTTCAATGGGAGATGCTTCTCCTGGCTGCATGTCATTGGCCATCTTGGCTCCCAGCAATGAGATTTTAATTTCATTTACTTTTAAATTCAGCATTGGAATCAAGGTCATATAAATTTCACAATTTCCTTTATAATAAATTCATGTTTGTTTTTATACGCATATTCCTCCAAAGAGCAAAAAAGCAAACTTCTTCATGCTCTTGACACCTGCTGAGCTATGCCATGCCTGCCCCTACTGACCATTTTGCCTTCTTTCACATCCTCTTAAGCTTGTGTTTTCTCCCATGGAGAAGCAGAGATCCAGGTAACAGATCTTCCAGTGTAGGAAGATTTTAAAGAACCATGCTCATGTTTATCAAGAATTTTCATTTAAGAATAAAAAAAAAGTTACATAATGTAGAATGTTAACCGTAAAATTACCTGACCCCAATCAGTGTTTTCTAGACTCACATTATTATAAAAATATGATTAGTTTATAGCTCTATAAAAATAATTCATTATACTTACCCAGTTTTCTGAGAATTTTAGGATTCTGCTCATAAGTTAGACAGAGATTCATCTAAATAACTTGAATACTTAGAGATAATTATCTGTTAAAAGTGTAGCAAAGCAGAATAAAACCCAGTTTCAAAACATGTAAGTAGAAATAGCTGAACTTCCCTAAGGCATTATTAAGTATTGTTGGGGATAGATGTAAGTGTGAATCAATTTGAAAGCTTTTAATAATTAGACCAGATTATGGGGTCATTTTTAACCAACTAGAGGTTTAAAAAGACATGAAATTTGTTTACATAAAATAAAAAGCATGCAATGCTTTGTTCAAAAGAATCTACATGTTGATTCATCACCATAGTCATTATATATGTATATATATGTAAAACCTCTCCCTTTGAGAGAGCAGCACACGAAACATAAATACAAACTTGTGAGATATTAAGAAAACTCTAGCTGCTGAGATATTATTTGCTATGGTAGCAATGAGAAACAAGTTATTTCTGAGGTAAAAATCTATGAGACTATGAAATTGAATTGATTCCTTTCATAATACACCATATTTTGAATCAGAGTGATGGTTGATGTACATGACAGGCCATTTTACATGAAACACAGTATAGATAGGAGACATAATGAGAATGGTGTTAATGGAATAAAGGAAAAGACAGGAAGTTAAAGTGTGAGCCCTCATGTAGGACAGAGCTTCTCAAACGTTGGCATGTAGTGAAATCAACAAATGTCTTGTTAGAGCCCACATTGTCGGGCCCATCCCTGCCCCCGGGCCACAAAGATTTTACTTCAGTGGGTTTACTGATGCAAATCAACACTTCGAACTCTTAAAAGGTTCCCAGGTGATGCTGATGCTGTTGGTTTAGGGTTCACACCTTGAGAAACATTGATGTAGGAGGGTTTGAAATATTTCAGCAAAATTGGTACCAGGCTATCATGAAGCTTGGTGAAACAGATTCCTCTGCTTCTGTGACTATAAACTGCTCATTTAGGTTTTTTCTAAATGAAAATATGTAATTCCCAATAAACTAGAACTACCTTCACATTGTTTCTTTTTCAAAAATCATCTGATTCATATTGCTGTTTGCTATTTATTTTTACTCAAATAGCCTTTCTACAGAACTCTGTCACTGCAAATAGTCTCAATTCGCCATCAACTAACATTCCATCTGAGATGCATCAGAGCTAGAGGAATGATTATTTCACAATAAATGCCTTTGGGTTCAATTTTTATGTAACTTTATACACTTGTACAGCAAATCCCCTCCTCATTTGTCAATGGTCTGAGTGGAAAACATGTCCAATCCAGAACTAATCCCAATTCTGGATTATTTTAGGGTAGCTCTATGCACTAATTGGCATAAACTTCCTTTCTCCTAAGTCAATCACTGTGGTAGGAAGAATAGAGTTACTGCTCTCTCTGAACCACGTTACTGCTATGCAATAACATAGGCTTTGAAAGAATGTTGGTGTACTGTCTCATGCCGGGTTTCTCAGATGCTTGCCCGAGACAAAGATTTGTATGCACATGGTTTATTAATTATCTCAACAAGACAGGAAAGAGAAAGAAGCTAGCCTTGTATAACCGCAGGCAACGATCCCAGGATTGCAGTGTCAGCATGAACCATGGGGGAAGCTCTGGAAGGAAAATGAGCTCTCAGGGAAATCCTGACCTGAAATAAGACAGCTGGGTTTTCCTGCTTCGCTGTCATCCTTAAGCCTGAGGCTCAGGCTGCCCCCAAAGGATGGAGGCTGAGCTCAGTCCCATAGAAACAGTAAGATCTAAGGAGATGTGTGCAGGACAGCAGCAGTATTCATTACAGGGTGACAACCAGACTCTGTCACACCAAGATTAAGAGATTTTATTTTATCTAATATGTCAGCACATCCAGCCAAACATGTGCAAAGAGGGAAAAATGGGACAGAGAGAATGGATAGTTCCTGAATTTGAAAAATGCTGGACTAAATAAAGTTAAATAAAAGACATTCTGCAGGTCTGTTATGGTCTGTTATGAGCCTTTACTGTATTAATGGCTGTTGTGAGTCAAACCACAAAATCGTTCTTATAAGACTGTCACTTGGGAGTATCTTCTGTGAGACCGACTTTGGAAAAGGCTGCTGTGAGCAAGGGGCTGTCAAAGCCTTGTGGAGCAGCATAATCAGATCAGGATTTATGGCATGAAGCAAAAAGGAATGGAGAAAAGGAGCACTAAGAGACAATAAGATCACTTTGCCTGCTGCAAAGGTACAAATGAAATACAATTAAATCATGAAATAAGCAAGTGGTATAAAAAACGAAGGAGGAAATGAATTAGACTCTCTGGTAGTTAGAATTGTCATAACAATGAAGGCTGTGGGGCACTAAAGAAGTAGGAGATCCCAAGGTCAGTGGCTCAAGTGACTCCACAGCCAATGAGGCCCTTAATGATGATGGAGAATTAATGAGGAGGACTATTTGGGGAGGCAAGATTAAAGTTTGAAAACTACATGGAGAGGTGTGGTAGACAACTAAAGCTGGAGGTGTGGATTTTGGATTTACCAGCTTTGGGCTGTGACTTAGTCTGCTTGGGCTGCCATAACCAAACACCACAGACTAAGTAGCTTAAACAACATAAATTTATTTTCTTAAATTTCTGGAGGCTGGAAGTCCAAGATCAAGGTGTTAGCATCATCAGTTCCTGGTGAGACCCACTTCCTTGGCTTGCAAACAATCACTTGCTCACTTGCCCTCACATGACCTTTTTTGTGGAAAGAGATAGACTCTTCTTCTTCTTGTAAGAACACTAGTCCTATCACATTAAGACCCTCGTCAATCACTTTTAACATGATTCATTATTCTTTCATTATCTCATTTAACATTAATTTCTTCACTATCTCCAAATACAGTCACATTGAGAGAATGGCTTCAAAATATGATCTTTTGGGAGATAGGAGAAACAATTCAGTTCTTAACTGAAAACAAATTCAGTGCTAGTTGGAGCCTAAAGAACTAGGAAGTTGACTAGACTGAGTATTAACTGAGAATGGAACTCAGAGGGCCTCCAACCTTTGTAAGACAAGGGTGATAAAGGAGAGCCAGACCTATCAACTCTCAGAGCTAGCAGACTTGAGAAAACCATGTTCACTGTTCTGCACTTCTGTTGCTTCACCTGTAAAAAGGAGCTCATGACTGTTTTTGTTTATGGAGCTTTTATGAAAATAATATATGAGTTAGGGCCCAGTTAGAAGACAGAAAACATACAATGTTTACAACCACAAAGTGTAATATAAGGAATTATTAACAGAAGATTTGCCAATGGGGAGTTGCCTGTTGGGAATTAAAGAGAATACTAAGGAACCTTGGTGCCACAGATGGAAGGAGCAGGCATGATTCTCAGGGCTGACATGAAGCACCCAGGGAAGCTCTCCTCATGGCCATCATAGCTGAGCTCCAGACGGTGGAGAATGCATAGCTGTGACTCACTGATGGCTCAGAAATCACTCAGGTGTCTCACAGTTGGGAATTATTGGAAGTCTCTCCTCTGGAGTGCTGGAGCGACTTTCCACAGAGGGATGCACAGACCTCAGAACCTGCTAGGTGCTTGGAGATGCTGTTGGCCATTGGGCACTGCTATTCCAGGCTGGCACAGATCTCTGCATGGTTTGGTTTAGGATGGCTCTGAGCTAGCTGTCTGGGAAAAAGGTTGGGGCTGGCATACAATGAGTACTCAGTAAATGTTAGCTATTTGCTCCTACTGTGATTCCTACTGGTATTCCTGCTACTGTTGCAGAGTGGTTAAGAACTAGACCTTTACAGCCTGGCAAACCTGGGCTCACATCCCTTGTATGCCATTTATTAGCTTCAGGATAGTGGGCAAGTGACTTAATCACCTTAGGACTCAATTTCGCCATCTGTGAAATGGCATTAATAATAGTATTCATCTCCTGGGTTTGCTGAGAGCAGTAAATAGGAACATAAAGGTGAACTGCCTTATAAAGTAGCAAGCAAGTAGTAATGGATTTTCTTAAGTGGTTGTTAGAAGGTTTTAAATAAATATTAGATCACTTTCTCTCCATAGAGTGTTCTTGACATTAAGTATAAAACTGAAAGAAGGAATATAGTGAGATAGTAACTAAATAAGTTATACGAATGAAAGCTAAGTGATTTTTAACATGGTGATTATTCCATCTTATCTGTGTGTTGAGTCTGAATTTACCAGATTAATTTTAACTGGATGCCTTGTTTATCGAGTGTAGACCACAGAGAGGAGTTCTAATTCCATTCAGAAGTTCTGAGACAGTAAATTCTCCAAGTGCCTGGTCAGTAGCAAATGTATTGATCATTCTGCCCTTCCAAACTCTCACATCAATACTAGTACATAAGACTCTGCAGTTCCAAGTAGAACTGAAATTATAAAATCAAGCAGAATAAACTAACAGGCATCTTCTGCATGAGTCAGTTAAGACCTTAAATGAAAACATAGTATCTTCCTTCTAGTCTCAGTGATTACATTTTTAATTACCACATATTTTCAGGCACAACATCGAATTTGACGATTGATAGATTTGGTAAATTCTTCCTGACTGATATGGCTGGGAATTAAATTCCAGTTAACATAATTGTATTTGTTGGTGGTGGTCCATTATGGATATCTACTACAACTGATAAGCTCTCTAATCTCAGCTCCACTTGGCACAATGTGGACAAGTCCAAAAATAAGAGACTGGTTATTGTCAAAAACAGTGAGTTTAAGTGAAAACTGTGACTAGTCACAAAGACCACAGCCTTTGAGAGAACAGTCAGAGACTTTCCACAGCAATGTTAAATTAGTCTAGCTTAATTACCATTCTCTAGCTTAGTAACAGAAATAATATATTTCAGAAGCTCAAGATATTACTACCCCAGGATAGCAGTTCCTTGAATTCCTTATTCACTGTGCTTTGATTTCATTTTGTGTAGTTAGCACTTAAAAATAAGTGATTTCAATATGTTAGATTTCCATCTGACCTATCCAAATATCTGGGGAAAAATATTAAAAACTAGTCCCTAAGATTCTGTTAGTTTCATAATTGCTGTGGTCTCCTCTTTGATATTTCAAGCAGATTATTTGCAAACAAGTAGAAATCGCCAGTTTGCTAAATAGTTATCCAAACAAGGTTTAAAGTCACTGGCAGGAACTCCATTGCAAAACAATTTCTAAAAAAAAAGCCCAAATACAATAAAATAGGAAATTTTCATAATTATATATTGGTAGCATTAGGAAACATGACAAAAATAATTTTTTAAAATTTTATTGTAAGAACAATGTTAATAATTTGGTATTAGATGTTGTGTTGCTCACTAAGAATCTAATATAAAATAAACCATATGTGATCAATTATAGATGTTTAGGTTATAAATGCACATATGTTTATCATCCTTAAATGATTCATGTATTAATAGAATATTCCAGCATCTGCCAAATTTACGCATATTGTTTCACCTTCTTTTTTTTTTAACAGTTTTACAAGTAACATTTATTTTTCCTATGTGCAATGTATACTGGTGTTTTCTTTAAAAAAAAAAAAAAAACTATTTCCACAGGGTTTTGGGGAAGAGGTGGTATTTGAATACACGAGCAAATTTTTTAGTGGTGATTACTGAGATTTTGGTGCACCCATCACCCAAGTAGTGTACACTGTACCCAGTTCGTAGTCTTATCCCTCACCCGCCTCCCACCCTTTGCCCCAGTCTTGTATCATTCATATGCTTTTGCATCCTCATAGCTTAGCTCCCACTTATGAGTGAAAACATACGGTGTTTGTTTTCCCATTCCTGATTACTTTCACTTTCATTATATACTGTATCTCAGTAGTTTATAATCTATATAAATGGACTTTAAAATGTGCAGCTTTATTGTACAGGTTGAGCAGCTCTCATTTGAAAATCTGAAATCCTAAATGCTCCAAAATCCATAATATTTTCAGTGTGTACTTGATACTCAAAGTAAATGCTCACTGAAACAGGTCAGATTTTGGATTTTCAGATTAAGGATGTTTAACTGCTAAGTATAATGCAAATATTTCAAAATCTGAAAAAAACATCTGAAATCTGAAATACTTCTGGTCCCAAGCATTTAGGATAAGGGATATTCAGCCTGTGTCCTATTTTCACATAAACTAATATGTTTTTCTGGCATTTTAAAGATAGCAACACATCTTTGACCATCCTTCCATTGAGGAACGGATCAGTTTTTCATCCCCTTGAATCTAGGCTGACCTGTGACTGTTTTGTTGAAGATATTACAGAGGAAATGATGCCACACCAGTTCAGGACTCACCCTTTAAAAGGATTGGCAGCTTTCAGCTCAGTCGCTTGGAGCCCTGAGCTGTCTTAGAAGAAGGCTGACTATTCCTATGTGAGAGACCACATAGAAACTAAAAATACTTGGAAGAGGACAGGGGCTCCGTTGAGCCCAACCTTCCAGCCAGCTCCAGCAGGGTGGCAAGTATGAGAGTGAGGAGATCTTGGAGCCTCAGCAACCTGTGCTATGCAATAGCCTTCAGCCACATGTGACTACAGAGCACTCAAAATGTGAGTAGTTTAAATTGAGATGTGCTATAAGAGTAAAATAGATACTGGATTTCTTTTTTTTTTTTTTCTTTTTCTTTTTTTTTTTCTTTCTTTGAAACAGAGTTTTGCTCTTGTTGCCCAGGTTGGAGTTCAATGGCACGATCTCAGCTCACTACAACCTTCGCCTTCCAGGTTCAAGTGATTCTCCTGCCTCAACCTCCCAAGTAGCTGGGATTACATGCATGTGCCACCACGCCCAGCCAATTTTGTATTTTTAGTAGAGACGGGGTTTCTCCGTGTTGGTCAGGCTGGTCTTGAACTCCGGACCTCAGGTGATCTGCCTGCCTCAGTCTCCCAAAGTGCTGGGATTACAGGTGTGAGCCACCGTGCCCGGCCACATATTAGATTTCTAAAAATATGTTTTAAAATCTCATTAAGAATTTTATATTACATTTCAATAATATTTTAGATATATTGTATTAAACAAAATAGGCTATTAAAATAATTCCACTTACAATTTTTATATTTGGCTATTAGAAAATTTAAAATTACTCTTTCTCTCTATATATATATGTTTGCATCATTGGACAGCGCTTCTCTCAACCATCCCAAACATCAGCTAAAAACCCGATGATTTCAGTTGATACTACTTGAGCCATTCAGCTGAGCTATTTCTGAATTCTTGACCCACAAAACCTGTGAGATAAAGTAAAACAGTATTGTTTTAAGCTATTAAGTTTTGGAGCAGTTTCTTACATAGAAATAGATAACTGAATGACATACATAAAAATATTAAGTAATTCATAGAAATTATGCTCAACCTCTTAGAATTTAGAAGAAAGAAATGTGCTTGGCCCACGCAACATTTTCACAGTCACGGTTAATAAATGTAACCTAATGCCTAATTTTTTCCTACCTATTTGTAGCAAGTATGAAGTCTTAAATTTATTGATTTAAAAATTTGTCTTTGATAAAAAACTCTTTTTTTAACTACTGAAGAGAACACATAGGAAAAGAAAGAAAGCATAGAAAATTAAAACCAATATTTTAATTGGTTCTGTTCATTTCATCAGGGAACAGAAACAGGAGATCCCAGTGCTTCATTATTGGTTACATTATTTGCATTAACATTTGCAATAATCAATTGAAATGTCAAAAATAATCTTTATCCAGGATTCTTAAATCAGAAAAATGCAGATTAACTATTAGGAATACTATTTTCTCGCTAGGCAATACTGAGTAAACAACATAGCTTCTATGAATCCATTTTCTTATTCACATAAAATAAATGACAACATGTTAATTACCTATTGAATTATTGTGAGGATTAGAAGAGCTAATATATGTAAAGTACTTATCTCAGGGCCTGGCACAGGGTAAACGCTTTGAAAGTGAGAGATTTAATAATAATGCATACGGTAATTACATATGAAAGATTAAAATAGTAGAGTTGCCCTATCTCAAAAAAATTACATACTTGGCTGTGGCATAATTATTGTAACCCTAGTTGTCGTGGAAATGTTATAAACTTGGCTGCCTCTTACCTATCTCTTGATTACACAGCTTGAGCATCCTGCATGATTCTATAGCGCTCAACAGGTGTCTGCCAAGCGGACAGACTACAGACCCCTCGGGTCGCATGATGCTGAGCCTCCCCTTGGACACATGAAGATTAAGTTAGTCAAGCGTGGAGATTCCTCCCTCTTCCTCACAAACCCCAGATGTTTGGCATCTTCCCAATATCCTAAGACCTCCTGGACTGGGAACAAAATGAGTGCAGTGAAAGAGGAAGCAGCTTTAGTGAAAGCACCACAGGGAACAAACCAATAAAAAAGCAGGGAACTCAGCACAAGCCTGATTTATGTCACTGCGTTTTCCTACTCTCAGCCCCATTCCCCCAAACTCCCAGCAAGCACACAAGCACACACAGGTACACACAGGCACATGCGCACACACACATGCACATACACAACACACACACACACACACACATGCCTTCTGCCAGCAGCTGTCTTTCTCACTCTCACTTTTCTTTTCAAATGCTGGCATTTGAAAAACTCCCCTATTTTGTTTCACCCTCCTTTTCTGCCTCCCTAAAGAGCTTCTGAAGAGGAGTTTTGATGGTGCGTCTGAGTGCTAATAGATTTGGCAGTGTGAAGCTGTTGCTTGAATCTCATTCCCTGAGGGTACCTTTCTCTTTTTAACAGTTAAGAAAGAATTGATCTAGCCTCTGTTTTAGTCTCTGTTTCTAAACAGAAAGAAAGAAAGCAAAAGGAAGGAAGGAAGGAAGGAAGGAAGGAAGGAAGGAAGGGAGGAAGGGAGGAAGGGAGGAAGGGAGGAAGGGAGGAAGGGAGGGAGGGAGGGAGGGAAAGAGGGAGGGAGGGATATACAAAGTAAAAGCAAAAACATTTTTAAGACGATCCCTTTTTCAACAGCTGGGGGCAATCCAGTGTATTCAGTTGTGTTAGTTCTGTGTCAGTAGGAAAAACCATGTAGAAGTTATGATTTAGTTTTCTTAGTGGGAACACAGGGGAAGCTAGCTGAAAACAATGGTTGTGGGTTCTTGAATGGACAGGCAAGTCCAGTAGTCAGAAGCAGATTTTGATTAGAAACAGAGGAATTTCTTCCAGGAAAACACATTGTGTCTTCATGACAAACCAAAAATAAACCAAATGTTCTGAAAACTGCCCTTTAAAAAGAAAGAACAGATTGTTCAATTCAAACACTTTCCTGAAGCAAATTGTTGCAGGCTGCACAGCCGCCTTCAGTACCAGCCACCCCTCCATCGTCCCTAGGGCCGGTATGAGGGGTGCATGAAAGACACCTGCATGCGGAGGACTCCACCATGATGCCTGGCTCCCACTGCACTGTCCCAGAGCGGTGTGGTGGCAGCTGGGGTTAGTGCTATCTACCCCGAAAGGGCATTCGACTCGGTTGGCAGAGAACACTGACACACATGGGGAAGCTGAGCCGTCAGTGCAAGAGTTAATTCCCGTTTGCAATAATACTAAGGATGTCGCATTCATATACACTCAATGAGCAATAAAGGAATCATAGGAATATGCTCTTACAGGAGATAGTGGAGCCACAGGAGATAAAGGAAGATGTCCTGGAAGAGGGGGAAGGTTTTTTAAGCCAAGGGAGAAAACTACTGAAAAGTAAATCTTTGCATGCAGCTGTGCAGCTCTGCAGAGCTAAACTCTGTGCTTTTAAAAAGTATACTCTGTGGAGTAGCAGTCCACATCAAAAGGTCACAGCTTAAAAGTTTTGTATTGTGCGTGGGTTATCCCTTAAGATGTTAGTTATAGCATCACAAAAGAACAAGAGTAAACTGTAATTTACTGTTTTCAGAGTATTTATATTTTTGTTAGGCATTTAAAGGATGAGAGGCACAGTGCCTAAGAGTGTGTCACAGAAACAATTTCCACTTTATGCAGAATTAATACTCAATTACTTATCTGCTTACCTGGACCTTGAGTGAATAATAGATTCCTAATAAAGGGTTTTTGAGCAAACGGATAGATTGGATGTATTTATGTTATAGTAGCCATAACAGCAAAAGAAAATCAAACACTTAGAAAACACGAGTCAATCAAGTTTTAACTAGAGGATCCATCAAAGTATCACACAGTGGAGGAAAAACTCAAGCGCTCTGCACCAAGCTCCTGTCATGCCAGTTGTACGTGTTTGTATGTACGTAGGGTAGCTAGAGTTGGATGTGTAATCATTCCTAAAATTCATTTGGTGAAGAAAAATACATTTTATTTGAAATCGTTGTCTATTTTTTATTCCTGCCAATATTTTGTATAACATAGAAGTCTGCCCCAGAGTGTACATAAATAATGATGAAGGTCACAGGTCTAAATATACTATCTTGGTTCAATAATGAAAAGAGAATTTTCTTCCTCGTGAGATTATTTTTTTCTTTGTGAACTTTGTATTAATTTAAGACTTAGGCCAATAATACATCTAATAGCAACTTTTTATATTCCTATAAATTGTGATATGCCGCTTCATAATATATTGTAAATAACTGAGCATCACTCACAACATGGGGGAAAATGCTTTTTACCATAACCACAAAAGACACATTATGTCTCTCTGAAGCCATGGAAACTTTCCACCTGCTGAAAGCTGTTGGAACGATGCAATGCACCTTAGCAATGGAAGCAAGACCTCTCCCCTCTCCTGCTTACACCCAGCAAAAGCCATCTGCTAATTGTTCTTGTCTTTGGGGTCCTCCCTGTGACCTGCAAAGAACATTCTCCATCCACATATCAATCTCTCTCTAACCCTCATTTTCTGATTTCTCTGGTGCAGTCAGAATTGTCCCAGGAGAGCTCTAACGCACTACGTATCTGATGCTTAAAAAAGACCTCTTCGTCACCTGGCTTCAATAATGGTGGCCTAAGGGGAGCCCAGGCACCCTGTCCCATGTTCAGGTGAGTGAGAGAATGCTCCTGCAAGAATACTCCACATGCTGTGTAAACCTGGGAAGCTCAGGGCATAAGCCTCAGAACAGCTCTAGACGTCCTGAGAAAGGCTGAGAAGACACAAGCCAAAACAAGCATGAGGTCATCTTCAAATTTTTTACTTCTAAAAGAGAAAGTATCTCTTTCCTTTTCTTTAAACATGCTATTACAGTGCTGTACTATTTGTTTTTTACCACACTCACACAAATATTGCCCATATCTAAATATACATCTTGCCCAAACACACAAGAAATGGAGCTGAAGTTTCTTTTTAGCAAATTACAGGATCTAGCTATCTATGACTCAGTCCACGGAGATCAGGTTGCTGCGTCACGAGGCAGCTTTTTGCCCTTTGCATGCCATGTACTGGGTGGTATGTGCTGTGTGTACAAAAGGAGACTCTTTGATGCTACGAACACTGATCTCTGTGCTCTGGCATCAATGTCTCTCTCCTGGCCTTGGGAGAACTCCATGCCATATGGTGTGCTACTCCCCTGGGCTCTGAGCATAGGGCTATAGTTATTACAAGGGAAAATGTTAACAAACATTGCAAGGTGATGACAAGGTTACAGAAGGCAGAGGGTCTTGAATGTGGTGGTGACAGATGGTTGTCTAAAGACCCCTGAAGGAATCAGAGAATATCCGTAGACCCTTGGCTCCCTAAAGTCTTCCCTTGAGGGTCTTTGTGGAGACCTGTTTTTCTCACTCCTTCATTACCCACTTTTAATTTGACATAATTTCTGCCAATTTCCTTTCCTAGCACTGCATCGTGCAATACAGTAGCCATTAACCACATGTGGCTATTTCAATTTCAATGGAAATCAATTAAAAATAAATAAAATTTAACCAGCTCAATCACTCTAACCATATTTCAACTGTTTAATGGCTAATGCCACTACTAACAACAGTATGGACAACAGAGATTAACACTGTTCTAGAATAAAACTCCCCATTTCCACAGCTTCAGTCATGATCCATACTGGAATCACTGGGGACTCATGTCTTCTGATATTCTTGATCTTCCATCTGTAGCCTCTATCTTTCTTCATTTTCACCCTTACCCTTCTCTTCACCCTATGTAGCTAGTCTAATCCATACACATTTTTCGCAAGTTTTGAATTGTTATTATTGAAAACATTTTCTTTTCAAAACACTGCAGTGCTTCCCAAGACCAGGTTTCTGAACAGTGATTCACAAGCATTAGCTTTTGCTTCAAAGACCACAATATTGATTACTCAACAATTTAAGACATGCTCTTAAGGCAAAAGAGTGACCATAATTCTTCAATATTTCATAATAGACCGGCTAGATTTAGATTCTGCAACATTAAATTATCTAAGGTCAATGTCCCTTTAATTTCCTTTGAGAAGTGATTAAAGCTACCAGAATGTTGCCATTCCAGGAAGGAGAAAATATATTCACTAATAATAGCTAATGTTTATTGAATGCAGAATCGATGTCTGGCATTGAGTAACCACTGAGTGTTCCACCAGATTGCCTCTTTTCAACCCACAGCGATCTTTTGATGTAGATGTTATTTCTATTTTACAACTCATCAAACTAATGCTCAGAGAAATTATATAACATTCTCAAAATAACAGAGCAAAGTGACAAAAACAAGATTTGAACTCACATCTTTCTTACTACAGAGTCCAAGTCCTTAAACTTGATGCAGTTTTCCCTCTTCAGGATGGTGTATTTTGATATTCCTAGCTTTTTTACTTATTATCTCCTTTGCTTCTCCAAGAAGTCTTATGAAGTAGCGCGGGCCTCATATTAGTGCCTGATACACAGTATCTGATGAGTAAAGCAGTGTGTCAATTTTCTTTTCCCAACTCACAAATGACCGAACTGAAACTTAGAGAAGTTAAAGGTACAGGGACACAGAGACAATAAGATGTAGTGCTGAAAATTGCAACTGTATCTCCTGATTCACTAGTGCTAAAGTCCTGCTTTAATTACTCTCAATCATAAATAAATAATAGATGTTATCTCAGGAATTTCCTCCTACTGTCAGTAAGGATTTCTAGTTCCAGAAAAGATGGTAAGCTTGCACACACTACTGGCTTCTTCCCCTGAACCCACCCTGGAAAAGCCACAGAAGTGAAGAGGTTAAGTATTCTGAATATCACAGAACACTCATGAGAAACACTTGAGGAGGTACTGAAGCTGGCCCAGGACAAAACTACAAAAGCAAGAGACGCATGAGGTCTGGTCACGTCTGGGAATCCTCTCCTCTCTCCATCTCTCCACACACACATTGTCAATTAAAAGAGTCTCAGAGAATAGCATCATGGTGAAGAGGGGCACATGGAAGAGCTAGTGAGGTTTGTCTGGAGCAGAGCCCAGGGAAGAAAATGAGTATTTGTGGAGCTCTGACTGCAAGACCAGAGGTTCCACTGTCCTGAGGCACCAAAGCTAAACCTCCTGTTGAAGAGAACAAGCTGAGACTTTAGAGTGTTTTCCTTCTCCCAGACCCATATTGTGAGCCAGGAGTAACAAAGAATTCCAAAAGGAATAAAACTCAAAGGGAAACAAATGACAACATTTAAGAAGCACCAGCACTGTAAAGGGCAAGAAACTAAACAACCTAGCAGGAGTTACAGAATGAATTTACCAGATATAACAGGAGTTTCAAGTAAACATAAATAAATGTCTTTGGGGATGTAAGAAAGGACACTAGAAACAAGAGGCAAATGCACAAAAAACAGGGCACTCAACTGGGGATATTAAGTGTGAAAATGTAACTGTTGAAGTAAATAATGCAAATGATGCATTGAGCAGCAGAATGTACAGAAAAAAAATAATATTTTACTTCCCTGGAGGGTACAGTTGAGGAACTCTCGGGGCAGGCAACATGGAAGGATTAAGTGACTTGAAACATGAGGGAAACATCAGAAGAGGGGAGGAGATGAGTGGATACATCGATAGATATCTGATGGGAACTCCAGAAGAAAAGCATTAACAAGTTGGGTTCAGATATCTAAGAAATGTATGCTTCAAATGTCCCAGACTCGAACAGGATCAATGAGAAACATCAGCTACTAGACACATTGGAGTAATATTTAGAAAATCAGTGACATAGATAATTCTAAATGCTTCTTGGGGGGAGTAAGAGGTCACTTCAAAGGAACATCAGATTTCACAACTGCAACACTAACTGGAAGAAAACAAGGTTGTAATAGTTTCAAAGGATTCAAGGCAAAGAACTAAGCTACTATCTAAATGTGAGGATAAAATAAAGATATTATCACACACACTCAGCCTCACACAGTTAATCATGCGAAGATTTTCTGAGAGCACTCTTGGCAAAGTTCTTCAGAAAGAAGAAGAAGCAATGTGAAACAAAATATAAGATGACTAGAAATTTAAGACTTTCATTATTGTTCAAATAGGCAATGATCAAAACATGCGTATATAAAATGCTAAAAATACTTTAACATGAATGCGGGAGAGACTACGAGAAAGATGCTATCAAGAATTTGCCTTAGTTGAGAGGAAGGCATAATTACTGAGAAGGGTTTGAACATGTCAAGAAAAATAAACAGTGTGGCAGTGAGGTAATTGCCATAATATTAATGAAATGTTAAAAAAACAATAAAACTATAGATTCAATTGAAGGTTAAAAACTGGAAGACAGAGATGCTATGTTTTAAACAAAAATATAAAATAAAATAGTAGAAATTGTTTTTAAATGACAGCTATTACCAAAAAAAAAAAAAAAAAACTTAAATCCACAAACACAAAGATTCAGATTGAATACAAATGAAAAACATCAAGATTTTATTTAATAGAAACAAATTTAAACAAAAAGTCAGAAGCAGTTTAAAAATAACAGGGAAGAAAAACATAGCCATGAAATACGAACCCAAATGTATCCAGTGAAAGAAATTTAACATAAGACAAAATAAGATTTAAAGCTTAAAAAAATCAGTAAAGAAAAACAAGACTGTTAAATGTTAGTAAAAGTACAATCTATCAGAGTTTATGACCTTAAGACTCTATGCACTTACTGAAATATAGTTTCAACAATTGATAGTGTTACAGGGGAAATTTTAATGTATTTATAAAAGATAGGATTTTTAATAAATTCCTCTTGAAAAGTAATTGGCCAATAGTAAAAATAATTTTAAAAGACACAGAAGGGAACAAGTTAATGTACTTGAATTAACAGATAAAGAGAACATTTTACATCCTATAAACAGAGATTATATAGTCTTCTTGGATGCAAAGAAAACAATCCCAAAAACCAAGTATGTACTAACCAAAAAGAAAACACAGTAAATTAAAAAGAACTAATAGCAAATAACCATGTCTTCTGATAATCCAGAAATAATAGAAATCATTAATAATGATAAGCTAAAAAACTTACTATGTGCCTGAAATTCAAACACACATAAAAATCATAAAATTAAAAATTAGAATAAACACTGAATTAATGAAGCATTATAATGAAAAATATAAAAATATTTATCTCTGAATGATAATAAAATCACCGTAGGTCTATATGTGAAGAAGTAGAGAATTATTTGAATGGAAATGTATAGCTTAACTTGGAAAACAAGAAACAATGGCAGGAACAAAACTGGCCAGAAAAGGAGCAACTAAATAAAGCAAAACAAGGAAGAGAAAAAAAAAATACGGTCCAAAATTGAAAAAGAGAACAAAAATACAACAATAGATATAATTAACATAACACAAATGGGATTATTTAAAAAGACTAATAATTTAGATACACTCTGTCTGTTCTCAAGAAAAGTATAAGAGAAGATACATAAAAACAAAATAATCATGTAAGGGGGTGTTTATATATGTTATAGACATCTTAAAATAGGGAAATAAATGAACCAGTAACCAGAAATGCAGGTCAAAAAGCTACCTACCATACTCCTACTCCCTCTCCCATTCTCAAACTAACTGCTAAAACTAGATGGTTTTTTTTTTCATCTAAGTTGGACCAAACTTTCCAGGAACGACTCACCTTTACATTATAGTCATTCCATAAGATGGAAAAAGAGAAAGCTGCCAAACTCATTTGATGACACTATTACAATCTTGATGCCCAAACTATGTAAGACTAGTTTAAGAAAAAAAAAAAATTGTTGGACTATTGCACATAAATGCAAAGTTAAATAATAGACTGCACAAACTAATTATTTATGAAAATAAATACATCATGCTAACTTATATCTTATCCCAGGATTTCAAGAATGATTTAACTACAACAAAAAGTCTTTTAAAGGAGGAAAACCACATGGTAATCCTAATAAATATAGAAAAAAACACTCGAAATGCAAACTGTTTTGGGCCAAAATCTCTTAAACTCAAAATCTAAGAACTAAAAACTACACCAAAACCTCATTTTTAGTGAAGAAATCGTAGAAGCATTTTAAATAAGTTTCAGTGTAACTGGTGGTCAAAGATAAAAGATATATAAAAATATGGGCAGAATAAACAGTAGAAAAGAATAATAATAGAATAAAGATAATTGGCTAGGCGCGGTGGCTCAGGCCTGTAATCCCAGCACTTTGGGAGGCCGAGGCGGGTGGATCACGTGGCCAGGAGATGGAGACCATCCTGGCTAACACGGTGAAACCCTATCTCTACCAAAAAATACAAAAAATTAGCCGGGTGTGGTGGCATGTGCCTGTAATCCCAGCTGCTTGGGAGGCTGAGGCAGGAGAATCACTTGAACCCAGGAGGCGGAGGTTGCAGTGAGCCGAGATCACACCACTGCACTCCAGACTGCGTGACAGAGCGAGACTCTGTCTCAAAAAAAAAAAAAAAATCATCATGGGTGCTGTATGCGGGATCAATAGTATTTCTCCACGACCAGTAATAGTCAAATGGATCTTTATGGAGAAAAGCTTTCAAACTCTATTGAAGAACATAACAGGAAAATCTAAACTAATAGAGTATATATGTGTTTCGTGGATAAGATACTTGAAACTATAAAAGTTGTCAATTCCCCATAAATTATTTAATTGGATTAAATCAATTAGAATAAATATCACAGTGGAACTCTGCAGGGAACTTTTCTATCGATTCTAAAAAATACATGAAATAATAAATTTTCACAAATAATTAAGATCCTTTTTCAGAAATAAGAGTAACAAGGTTAGTTCAAGCATAGAAAGATGTAGAACAATGGAAGAAGATAGTGATCCCAGAAGCAGATTCAGAACTTGGTATACAGTAGATGTGTCATCATGAATCACTCGGGAAGGTATGGATTATTAAAAACACAGTGTTGGCAACACTGGCTGATATATAGTATCACAGTTGATTCCTACCTCAGAAATCATCCCAAAAGAAACTTCAAATTCGTAAAATACCTGAATATGCAAGGTAAAAACATCTAAACACAACTGAATAGTAAGAAGACAGGAAAAATATTTAAATTATTTTTAAATATCTGAAATATTTAACTTCTAATTTGAGGGATATTTCAACATGAGTTTTGAAAAGTTTATTTACGGATCTGTTCAAGGCTACAACATTTTCTCAGTTTAAGACTTTTGAAAACCACATTGAGTGTATTTAATCAGAGCGTCTGCCACATCATAGGATCCATCATGACTGCTTTGTGCTGGGCCCCCAGAGCCTCAGAGGTGTATGGAGGTGAGAAGAGCTCTCTGCCCTCTTCCCTGCCCTCGTGCAGTTGAAGTGCTGCCCACAACCACCTCAGCAGCAGTTCTCTTGGGAAAATAATGGTAAGAATGTGTGAGGTGAGAGTCTGTCTCTGATTCTTAGTGAGTTTAGCATCTTATTATAAATATATTAGCCTTTATAGCTATCATATTGGCAAAATTTAGAGATTTGAATAATAGCAAGTGCTGGGTAGGATGTGTGGAAAGAAAATATTTAGGAATTGAAGGTGAAAGTATAAACTGGTATAGCTCAGCAAAAGAGAAATCTAAAAATACTTAGAGAAATTAAGTATGAATATAATCTAACAATTTCATCCCTAGGTCTAGTCTAGAGAGATTCTTATTCAAATCTACCATGAAACATATAGACTAATATCTGTAGCATTGGTAATGGTAGCAAGGAGTTGGAAGCAACATAGGTATTCATCAGTGGAGAAAAAGATAATTAGTGTAACATATACTGTCATTAGCATATTCTGCAAGAGTCAGAAATAATGAACTTATTATTTAACTTAAAGCAACATGGCTTGATCAGAAGCTTTTGAAATAGAAGAGAAAGGGGGTTAAAAGCAGGAATAGGTCCATGACACAGCATAATTTATGTAATTTAAACACACACACAAATATTCTATTTTCATGGATATATCTACATGAATCTGCATAGATATATAGAAGATGGATTGGAGAGAGGCACCTTAAATATATAAGAGTGGAGAAAACTAAAATATAGACAAACAAAAGAAGTACTTGCAGAAACATATGACAAAGATCTATCATATGGTTAACTCCATTCCATGCCCCCAAGGTTAAAAAATAAACTCAGAAGACAGAACTACCAAATGTTGAAAAGCTTCCATCTTCAATATGGAACAAAGGCAGCTAGACTAGCAGGTAAAAGAAGGAAATCTGTATCTAGACTTCCTGGGGTCGAAGCCCAGCTCTACAAGGGAGACTAGTGACTTCATGCCTTAGTTCTATCATCTATGAAAAGATAGATGATAATAGCACCTATGACACAAGACTGCTGTGAGGATCAAATAAGTTCATATTTGCAAGACAGAGTAGTATCTGGCATAGAGTGTTTGATTTTAAAATGCCTAATACATTTTATTACCTGTCTTAATTGAACCCCTGATAGTACTTCACAGTGTTGGAAGCAGACATACAAATACTTTCTAGAAATGGACTACATCTCAGAGCAACAAAAAACACACATATTGAAAGAATGATGAACATAATGGCCTTGCAAACTTATAGGATAATGGGACCTCCAAATTTGAGAAAGGAGTAGACAATATGTTTCACTGTGTCATCACGCTACGTACTTTGGCCCTTTGTCTTTTTGACAGTTTCTAAGGGAAAATATGTTTAAAATATCACCTAAAAGACTCACAAACTGAGGTGCTTATAACTTATTATACCTATTTCTAACAGAACAAGTCCAGTCTAAAAACTTAGTATTCAGTTCAACATTTTTCAATAATGGCCCTCAACTAATAATTTTTAGTTTGTTAGTGATTTTTAAAATAGCACTTGTCCCTCCACCTTGTATCATTACTGCCCCCAGTGCAAATGCATGCATGGACGCCAGTGGCCTCACTCCCTGTCCCATCCCACCACCACCACGGGCACAAATGTGTGTATGTAGGTTGCACCCACTAACACTTCATCACTATGCTGACACCACTGCCAGTGCAAATGCATACACAGAGGCCAGTGGCCATGCCCCCTGCACTGCAAGACCACCACCACTTGTGTAAATGTGGCACAGAAGCCAGCAGTCGCACAATTGCCAGTGTCGCACCACAGTCAAGAAGCATGCACCCCACCATGCTGCCACTGTTACTGACATAAGTGAATTAGCACAGATCCCACTGCCACCAATCTGATGAAGTGCTTTAGTAGGCACCACCCATTGGAGTGTTGTGGCCAGTAGTCAGGGAACACCTTGGACCCTTCAGTGCAGTAGGCTCCTGACCTTGAGGGGCCAGAAAACAAAGCTGGCGCCCAGTACTAGCACCCCTGAGTTACTAAACTGAGCCTTGGCCCCCTGAAATCTTCTAGAAGCCATACCAGTCAACTGAACCCACCTTACAATCAAAATCCAAGGGCATCAAAGAAGATAAAAGCAAACAAACAAACAAAACCAAAAACATCCAAAGGACAGCAGCTTCAAAGATTGAGGGAACATCAGCCAACACAGATGAGAAAGAACCAGAACAAGAACTCTGGAAACTCAAAAGCTAGAATGTCTTCTTTCCTTCAAACAACTGCACTAGCCCCTCAGCAAGAGTTCGTAACTGGGCTGAGATGGCTCATCACAACATGGATAGGAACAAAGATCTTAAAGATTCAAGAGAAGTTGAAACCCAATCCAAGGATTTTAAGGAATAAAATAAAATGATGCAGGAGATGAAAGACAAAATGACCATTTTAAGAAAGAACCAAGCTGATCTGACACAACTGAAAAAAAATCACTTCAAGAATTTCACAATATAATCACAAGTATTAACAGCAGAATTGACCAAACCAAGGAAAAGTCCCAGAACTCAAAGACCAGCTCTCCAAAATAGCTAAGTCAGACAAAAATAAGGAGAAACAACGAAGAATGAACAAAACCCCAAGATATATAGAATTAGCTGAAGAGACCAAATCTATGACTCATTGGCATCGCTAAAAGAGAAGGAGAGAGAGGAAGCAGCATGGAAAACAAATTTTGGGGTATTTTCCATTAAAATTCTCATGATGTAGCTAGGGAGGCCAACATTCAAATTTAGGAAATGCAGAGAACCCTTGCACAATACACGACACCAAAAGACAATCCCCAAGACACATTATCATCAGAGACCCCAAGGCAAATGTGGAAGAAAAAAATATTAAAGGCAGCTAGACAGAAGGAGCAGGTTAGCTCTAAAGGAAATTATATCAGACTAAAAGTGGACCTTTCAGCAGAAACCCTACAAGCCAGAACAGATTGGGGGCCTGTATTCAGATTTCTTAAAGAAAAGAAATTCCAACCAGGAATTTTACATCCCACCAAACTAAGCTTATAAGTGAAGGAGAAATAGGATCCTTTTGAGACAAGTAAATGTTAAGAAAATTCATTACCACCAAACCTGACTTAGAAGAGGTCCTGAAGGGATTGTAAATATGGAAATGAAAGACCGCTACTGGCCACTACAAAAACACACTTAAGTATATAGACCATTGTCACTATAAAGAAACCACACCAACAGGTTGGTCTAATTATCAGCTGACAAAACAATAACAGGATCAAATCCACACATATCAACATTAACCTTGAATGTAAATGGGCTAAATGCCCCAATTAAAAGAGACGCAGAGGCAAGTTAGATAAAGAAGCAAGATCCAATTGTATACTGTCTTCAAAAGACTCATCTCACACGCAATAACACGCCTATGCTCAAAGTAAAAGGATGGAGAAAAATCTACCAAGCAAGCGGAAAACAAACAAACAAAAAAGCAGGAGTTGCTATCTAATTCCAGACAAAACAGACTTTAAACCAGCAATAATCAAAAAAAGACAAAGAAGGGCACTACATAGTGATAATGAGTTTACTTCAACATGAAGACCTAACTATTCTAAATATATATGCACTCAACACAGGAGCACTCAGATTCATAAAGCAAGTTCTTAGAGACACATGAAGAAACTCAGATAACCATACCATAATAGTGGGAGACTTCAACCTCCCACTGACAGTATTAGACAGATCACTGAGGCAGAAAACTAACAAAGATATTCAGGATGTGAGCTCAACGCTTGACTCAATGGACCTAGCAAACATCTACAGAACTCTCTACCCCTAACAAGAGAATATAAATTCTTGAAATCTGCACATGACACATAAAACTAAATCAGCCACCCAATTGACCATAAAATAATTCTCAAAATTAAAAAAAAAGGCCCCACAAAATCATACCAACCATACCCTTGGACCACAGCACAATGAAAATAGAAGTTAATACTAAGAAAATTGCTCAAAATCATACAATTAGACGGAGTAAACAGTACCTTCTGAACCTGGGTTTCTATGGATACATCTGTGGGTTCTTAAAGCAGAAGAGAGCAAGATTCTATTCCACCATAAGTTTCTCATTTTCTCTCATCAGGCAGCCCTGCCTATGCTAGACCTCAGGGCACTCTGCCCACCCTCTGTGTATTGTCTTCCTTTTGCCCAGTTTGAGTCCTCATATTACAGTTAGAGTCTCACCTAAGGAAGAGTTCTAAATGCCAAGATGGGGTCCTCAACTCTTGTGTACTTATCTGGCAAGGACCTCTCAAGACAGGTTTAACTCCCATGCAGCTTATCTCTCCTCTGCCTCAGTCTTTCTCCTAACCTGGACTTCCTGACACTGATGCCAAGACTCTGTTCCTGTCTTTTCATGCATCATGTTGACCTGGCTCCAAGCCTGCCTTCTCTTGGTGTACTACATGGCTCCCATGCTGTCCTCATCCCGGGTCCAGCCACGCCTACTAACGTTCATCATCTGGGTGTCATACAAAAGTTTCTCCTCCCTCCTCGATGGGATTGTGACATGTGACATTACACTCTCTGCCTTTTGCTTGTTTTATTTTGTTCCTTGTAGAGGATCTGTTGATAAAGCAACCACAGAGGTGAATGTGTTCTCTCTATCTTTCATAAAACTATAGTTCAAAATCTTGTCCATCTCTTCTCATTAAGAACTCTTATCATGATGCAGTAGACACTCTGAGGGATGAAACTCAATGGACTTTTCCAACGTTTAAACTAAGAAAGTGTTGTATCACTGTATCAATCCGTAATACAATTTGTAAAACCTCAATTTAAAATATCTCTCAAATTAGAAGTTATGAAGTGTCTCAGATCCCCAAACTCTATATATCCTTGCTACTGCAAGCGTGGACTTGAGCCTGTAGCATAAGCACCCTAGGGAGATTGTCAGAAAGACAGAATGTCAGGCCCCACATCTGACTTATTGAATTGGAATCTGTATTTTTTTTCAACAGGATCCCCGGGTGATTCATGTGTGTACTACAGTTTGAGAAATACTGATTTTTTTTCACTTTATTCTTTATTAGGAAGGTTCAAATTTAAACATTAACTTAAAATGTAGACATGTAGGAATCTAGAATATGTTTACACACTGAAGAGAAAGGATTTCATATTCACAAATGTTTGTGTGCTGCAGACAAAATGTATTTGCATGTGAGTGTTCTCTGCTTCATCTTTCCCATCAACATTTTCACTGAAAAAATTTTATCCACACCTTTAACTTCTCTGCCCACTTTGCTTTCTAAGGAGACTTCTGTCTTTTCCTGTCTAGTTCCTTGACTTTGAAATGTAGAAGCAGAAGAACAGGCCTTGGAAGATAGGAATAAAGAGCAAGAAAGAAAAAGAAAAGAGAACAGCAGTAAAGCAGAGTTGCCTCACAGGTTGAGAACTGAGGAAGAGCTGGAGGTAGAGAGGAGAATGAAGGAAGATCACATGTGATGAGCACATTCCAGCCTCAGCCATACCTGGACCAGATGAGAAGCAACAGAGATCAACTGTCAGGGAGCAAGGGGGAGAGGGGGACATTGAATCAAAGAGGTGCCAGAGAGGCGAATGACAGCTGTGTGTCCAGACCAGGAGGGCTAGTTTCCGGGCATTGGAAGAGAGAAAGGCAGACCTTTGGAACAGGAACATGGTTTGAGGACTGCATTGTAGACACGCACAAGCAGCCTCTGAGCATTACCTCTATAAGAGGGAGGATGCTGAGAGGGGCCAGAGTACACACCAAGATAATAACATAGACTGTAACACAGACTTATACAGAAGGAACTTTGAGGCTGCAAATCATCTCTGTGGGTCAGAACACAGTCAAAAAAATATATACTTTGATGCTGTAATTTTAATGCTGCTCTTATCCCAAGCTAGGGATAATTTACCTAAAATTGCAAAGCAATGATGCTTAAAATGATTTAGCACCAGTCAGTGAATTTGACCAAAATCTAGTACGGATAAAATTATGTGTGTATAGATACATACATATGTGCATACACATGCATTATATATAGTACTTATGTATGAATTATAAATGCCTATATATAATATAGGCATATATGTATATTATTTATGTGTATGTGTGTACATATACAGTCAGCCCTCTGTATTTATGAGTTCTGTATCCATATATTCAACCAACTGTGGCTCTAAAATAATTGAGAAAAAATATTCCACAAAGTTCCAAAAAGCAAAATTTGAATTTGCCACCCACAGAATACTATGTTGAATCCAGGCAACTGAAGTGATGTGTGGGCATTGTGTTAGGTATCACAAGGAATCCAGAGATGATTTAAAGCGTACAGAAGGATGTGCATAGATTTTATGCAAATACTACACCATTTCACATCCAGGACTTGAGCATCCACAGATTTTGGTATTTAAGGAAGGAGCTATCCCAGAACCAATCCCCTGTGGATACGCCAGATGACTCTATACGGGTGTGTATGTGTGTGATGGGTGTATATCAATATACACACACATATTACAATATATGTACCTTCTATTTGTACCACTTTTTTTATTCGACAGTTCACAGAGGGGACACGATCAAGATGGCCAAATAGGAAGAGCTCCAGCCTCCAGCTCCCACCGTGAGTGACACAGAAGAAGGGTGATTTCTGCATTTTCAAATGAGGTGCAGACTGACACTCACACCTCACACAGCAGGGTACACCCCTGAGATGAAGCTTCCAGAGCAAGAATCAGACAGCAACACACGCTGTGCAGCAATATTCTATCTTCTGCAGCCTCTGCTGCTGATAACCAGGCAAACAAGGTCTGGAGTGAACCTCAAGCAAACTCCAACAGACCTACAGCTGAGGGTCCTGACTCTTAGAAGGAAAATTAACAAGCAGAAAGGACACCCACACCAAAACCCTATCAATACCTCCCCGTCATCAAAGACCAAAGGCAGATAAAACCACAAAGATGGGGGAAAAGCAATGCAGAAAAGCTGGAAATTCAAAAAATCAGAGCACATCTCTTCCTCCAAAGGAATGCAGCTCATTGCCAGCAACAGAACAAAGCTGGATGGGGAATGACTTTGACGAGTTGAGAGAAGAAGTCTTCAGTCGATCAAACTTTTCAGAGCTAAAGGAGGAACTACGTAACCAATGCAAAGAAACTAAAAACCTTGAAAAAAGAATGAATGAATGGATAAGTAGAAAAATCAATGCAGAGAAGACCTTAAAAGAACCGATAGAGATGAAAACCATAACACGAGAACAACGTGACAAATGCACAAGCTTCAGTAACTGACTCGATCAACTGGAAGAAAGAGTATCAGCGATTGAAGATAAAATGAATGAAATGAAACAAGAAAGAAGTGTGGAGAAAAAACAGTAAAAAGAAATGAACAAAGCCTCCAAGAAGTATGGGATTATGTGAAAAGACCAAATCTACATCTGATTGGTGAGCCTGAAAGTGATGGGGAAAATGGAACCAAGTTGGAAAACACTCTGCAGGATATCATCCAGGAGAACTTCCGCAACCTACTAAGGCAGGCCAATATCCAAATTCAGAAAATACAGACAATGCCACAAAGATACTCCTCGAGAAGAGCAACTCCAAGACACAATTGTCAGATTCACCAAAGTTGAAATGAAGGAAAAAATGTTAAGGGCAGCCAGACAGAAACGTCAGGTTACACACAAAGGGAAGCCCATCAGACTAACAGCAGATCTCTCTGCAGAAACTATACAAGCCAGAAGAGAGTGGGGACCAATATTCAACATTCTTAAAGAAAAGAATTTTCAACCCAGAATTTCATATCTAGCCAAACTAAGTTTTATAAGTGAAGGAGAAATAAAATCCTTTACAGATAAGCAAATGCTTAGAGATTTTGTCACCACCAGGTCTGCCCTACAAGAGATCCTGAAGGAAGCACTAAACATAGAAAGGAACAACAGATACCAGCCATTGCAAAAACATGTCAAAATGTAAAGTCCATCAATGCTAGGAAGAAACTGCATCAACTAATAAGCAAAATAACCAGCTAATATCATAATGACAGGATCAAGTTCACAAACAATATTAACCTTAAATGTAAATAGACTAAATGGTCCAATTAAAAGACACAGACTGGCAAATTGGATAAAGAGTCTAGAAATATCACTTTGCTGTATTCAGGAGACCCATCTCACATGCAGAGACACACATAGGCTCAAAATAAAGGAATGGAGGAAGATCTACCAAGCAAATGGAAAACAAACAAACAAACAAAAAAGCAGGGGTTGCAATACTAGTCTCTGATAAAACAGACTTTAAACCATCAAAGATCAAAAGAGACAAAGAAGGCCATTACATAATGGTAAAGGGATCAATTCATCAGGAAGAGCTAACTATCCTAAATATATATGCAGCCAATACAGGAGCACCCAGATTCATAAAGCAAGTCCTTGGAGACTTACAAAGAGACTTAGACTCCTATACAATAATAATGGGAGACTTTAACACCCCACTGTCAACATTAGACAGATCAATGAGACAGAAAGTTAACAAGGATATCCAGGAATTGAACTCAACTCTGCACCAAGTAGACCTAATAGACATCTACAGAACTCTCCACCCCAAATTAACAGAATATACATTCTTCTCAGCACCACATTGCACTTATTCCAAAATTGACCACATAGTTGGAAGTAAAGCACTCCTCAGCAAATGTACAAGAACAGAAATTATAACAAACTGTCTCTCAGACCACAGTGCAATTAAACTAGAACTCAGGACTAAGAAACTCAATCAAAACTGCTCAACTACATGGAAATTAAACAACCTGCTCCTGAATGACTACTAGGTACAAAACGAAATGAAGGCAGAAACAAAGATGTTCTTTGAAACCAATGAAAACAAAGATGCAACATACCAGAATCTCTGGGACACATATAAAGCAGTATGTAGAGGGAAATATATAGCACTAAATGCCCACAAGAGAAAGCAGGAAAGATATAAAATTGACACCCTAACATCACAATTAAAAAAACTAGAGAAGCAAGAGCAAATACATTCAAAAGCTAGCAGAAGGCAAGAAATAACTAAGATCAGAGCAGAACTGAAGGAGATAGAGACATTAAAAAACCCTCCAAGAAATCAATGAATCCAGGAGCTGGTTTTTTGAAAAGATCAACAAAATTTATTAGCAAGACTAATAAAGAAGAAAAGAGAGAAGAATCAAATAGATGCAATAAAAAATGATAAAGGGGATACAACCACCAACCCCACAGAAATACAAACTACCATCAGAGAATACTATAAATACTTCTACACAAATAAACTAGAAAACCTAGAAGAAATGGATAATTTCCTGGACACTTACACTCTCCCAAGATTCGAAGAAGTCGAATCCCTGAATAGACCAATAGCAGTCTCTGAAATTGAGGCAATAATTAATAGCCTACCAACCAAAAAAAGTCCAGGACCAGACGGATTCACAGCCAAATTCCCCCAGAGGTACAAGGAGGAGTTGGTACCAGTCCTTCTGAAATTATTCCAATCAATAGTAAAAGAAGGAATCCTCCCTAACTCATTTTACGAGGTCAACATCATCCTGATACCAAAGCCTGACAGAGAAACAACAAAAAAGAGAATTTTAGACCAATATCCCTGGTGAACATTGATGCAAAAATCCTCAATAAAATACTGCCAAACCGAAACCAGCAGCACATCAAAAAGCTTATCCACCATGATCAACTGGGCTTCATCACTGGGATGCAAGGCTGGTTCAAATATGCAAATCAATAAACGTAATCCAGCATGTAAACAGAACCAAAGACAAAAACCACATGATTATCTCAATAGATGCAGAAAAGGCCTTTGACAAAATTCAACAGCCCTTCATGCTAAAAACTCTCAATAAATTTGATATTGATGGAATGTATCTCAAAATAATAAGAGCTATTTATGACAAACCCACAGCCAATATCATACTGAATGGGCAAAAACTGCAAGCATTCCCTTTGAAAACTGGCACAAGACAGGGATGCCCTCTCTCACCACTCCTATTGAACATCGTGTTGGAAGTTCTGGCTAGGGCAATCAGGCAAGAGAAAGAAATCAAGAGTATTCAGTAAGGAAAAGAAGAAATCAAATTGTCCTTAGATGACATGATTGTATATTTCGAAAACCCCATTGTCTCAGCCCAAAACCTCCTTAAGCTGATAAGCAACTTCAACAAAGTCTCAGGATACAAAATTAATGTGCAAAAATCACAAGCATTCTTATACACCAGTAACAGACAAACAGAGAGCCAAATCATGAATGAACTTCCATTCACAATTGCTTCAAAGAGAATAAAATACCTAGGAATCCAACTTACAAGGGATGTAAAGGACCTCTTCAAGGAGAACTACAAACCACTGCTAAATGAAATAAAAGAGGACACAAAGAAATGGAAGAACATACCATGCTCATGGATAGGAAGAATCAATATCGTCAAAATGGCCATACTGCCCAAGGTAATTTATAGATTCAATGCCATCCCAATTAAGCTACCAATGAGTTTCTTCACAGAATTGGAAAAAACTGCTTTAAAGTTCATATGGAACCAAAAAAGACCCCACATTGGCAAGACAATCCTAAGTCAAAAGAACAAAGCTGGAGGCATCACGCTACCTGACTTCAAACTATACTACAAGGCTACAGTAACCAAAACAGCATGGTACTGGTACCAAAACAGAGATATAGACCAATGGAACAGAACAGAGTCCTCAGAAATAATACTGCACATCTACAGCCATCTGATCTTTGACAAACCTGAGAAAAACAAGAAATGGGGAAAGGATTCCCTATTTAATAAATGGTGCTGGGAAAATTGGCTAGCCATAAGTAGAAAGCTGAAACTGGATCCTTTCCTTACTCCTTATATGAAAATTAATTCAAGATGGATTAGAGACTTAAATGTTAGACCTAAAACCATTAAAAGCCTAGAAGAAAACCTAGGGAATACCATTCAGGACATAGGCATGGGCAAGGACTTCATGTCTAAAACACCAAAAGCAACGGCAACAAAAGCCAAAATTGACAAATGGGATCTAATTAAACTAAAGAGCTTCTGCACAGCAAAAGAAACTACCATCAGAGTGAACAGGCAACCTACAGAATGGGAGAAAATTTTTGCCATCTACTCATCTGACAAAGGGCTAATATCCAGAACCTATAAAGAACTCAATCAAATTTACAAGAGAAAAGCAAACAACCCCATTAAAAAGTGGGCAAAGGATATGAACAGACATTTCTCAAAAGAAGACATTCATACAGCCAACAGACACATGAAAAAATGCTCATCATCACTCACCATAGGAGAAATGCAAATCAAAACCACAATGAGATACCATCTCACACATGTTGGAATGGCAATCATTAACAAATCAGGAAACAACAGGTGCTGGAGAGGATGTAGAGAAATAGGAACACTTTTACACTGTTGATGAGACTGTAAACTAGTTCAACCATTGTGGAAAACAGTGTGGCGATCCCTCAAGGATCTAGAACTAGAAATACCATTTGACCCAGCCGTCCCATTACTGGAGATATACCCAAAGGATTATAAGTCATGCTGCTATAAAGACACATGCACACGTATGTTTATTGCAGCACTATTCACAATAGCAAAGACTTGGAATCAACCCAAATGTCCATCGGTGACAGATTGGATTAAGAAAATGTGGCACATATACACCATGGAATACTATGCAGCCATAAAAAAGGATGAGTTTGTATCCTTTGTAGGGACATGGATGCAGCTGGAAACCATCATTCTCAGCAAACTATCGCAACAACAGAAAACCAAATACCGCATGTTCTTGCTCAGAGGTGGGAATTGAACAATGAGATCACTTGGACACAGGAAGGGGAGCATCACACACCTGGTCCTATTGTGGGGAGGGGGTTGGAGGAGGAATAGCATTAGGAGATATACCTAATGTAAATGACGAGTTAATGGGTGCAGCACACCAACATGGCACATGTATACATATGTAACAAACCTGCACATTGTGCACATGTAACCTAGAACTTAAAGTATTTTAAAAAAAAAAAAAAGAGTTCACAGAAATTACAAAATTTCAAATTACTGCCCTAGTCTGTTCACCCTATAAATTGGTGTGAACCCACCTTTAGGCAATGGAGTGAGTACCCTAAATATATTTGAGTATTGCCACTCCAAAAACCAGAAAATATTTTTAAAATAAATGATACTAAGTATTATTACCCTGCAGTCAAAGATAAACAAAAAAGCACTCAGGTAATAAGTCACAATATAACTAGGAGGTCATGTATAGAATTATCTCTGAGAAAGTAACATTTCACTGATCTGTCATTTGTTTGTTTGTTTGTTTTTTGTTTTTGAGACAGGGTCTCTCCCTGTTGCCCAGGCTGGAGTGCAATGGCACGATCTCAGCTTGCTGCAACCTCTGCCTCCTGGGTTCAAGCAATTCTCCTGCCTCAGTCTCCCAAGTAGCTGGGATTACAGGCATGCATCACCACATCTGGCTAATTTTTTGTCTCTTTAGTAGAGACGAGATTTCACCATGTTATCCAGGCTGGTGTCATTGTTTTAAATTGGTGATCTCAGGTTAAAATCCAAATGACTTTATAGATGCTTAAATTATGTACATACTAAACTTGAATGGAGAAGTGATTTTGATCCCGTAAATCACTCTGCTTAATGATCAATTTCAATTGCAATTCAACTTCTAAGCCAGTCACTCTTTGTTATTTGAGGAATCACAGTGTCCTCATGGTGGTCTTCACACTAGAACTGCAGATTCATAGGTATTCAGACTGGCATGTGGTTGCCAGGGGTGACTGAAGGCATTTCATTCCTTAATGCCATATAGGCTTTAATTTTATACATTTTTATTTTAAATGTTTACACAATTGTCTTACATTGCAATGTGTTAGCCTGATCCTTCCTTCTGCACCAGAGAAAAATCGTTTTAAGATATTTAAGAATGCCTCCACAATGCCCCCGCCTTCTGTTCCAAACCTCATATGGATTAATTTCCAAGTTATAAGGAAATTGATACACCACCTCTAAAAGTTATACTTCCCACATTCTCACAAGATCTAACACTGAACACATATGCACACACACACTTTTATCATTTTGTTATTACTTTGTGATAACCTATCATTAGACTCCCACATTGGGTTTGTTATATAACTTTCATGAATTACATAATGTACTGAAAGCTACTATTGCAAAATGGACAGTGTGTCTTTTCATTCCCACCTGTGATTCTGAAGTGAGGGTTCAGAACAAGCATTACTCCCTCAGTTTTCTGTGAAGCATCTACAAGAAGGATCTTTATTCTTGCAGTTCAATTCTTACATTTTAAAATTCAATTTTTTTAGGTAAGCAGGTTCATAGCATTTTCCCCAGGACCATTCCTATTAACATCCAAAATATCAAAAAGCTATAATTAAAATTTAAATATATAAAATACTTAATAACAAAAATATTCAGTAGATTACACTGAGACTCAATGTTATTCCTTGTTTCAGTTGGCATGTGAGACTTTGAGATGGGTTTTAGTCTTTCCACTTTCCCTGGGATGTAGTTCATGCTCTCATCCACCATGCACCCCAGATCTATAAAGGCACATCTTCCCCAGTCGGGGTGATCCCAGGGATCTCCTGCATGCAATGTGTACAGATTTTGGAATTGAGCATGACATCCTCTCTGACCCATCCTAGCAGAAGCAATCTCTCTCTCTCTCTCTCTCTCTCTCTCTCTCTGTCTCTCTCTCTCTTTCACTCACTCTCTCTCTCTGTTTCTCTCTCTCTCTCTGTCTCTGTCTCTCTCTCTCTCATTCTCTCCTCCTTTCTCTCTCTCTCTCTTCTGGCCAGTCCCAAGTATTTATAATCTGTGTGTGTGTTTCCAGCTGCCCACTCTGGCTTCACATTGCTGTGCTCATGCCAGGGAAGAGGCAGATTTGAAAAATATTTCTAATGATTAACATCTATTCTGTTTCCTTCTCTTCCTAGATATCTATAACTTTCATCTTTCATATATATCTCCAGAGATGTACTTCTCATCTTCAATGGGCCAAAGTTCCTGACCAACCAGCTATAATTGCTGGACCACATTATAAACCAGATATGATTGGGTGCCACAAACACTCTGTATCATCACCAGATGACAACTTTGGAGCAGGATTTGTTTTTCATTCTCTAAAATAAAATTAATTCCACTACATTAGCATTAGACGTGCTAAAATTAATAGCACGTCTAATGCTAATCACTTTCTACCAATGAGTAAATGCCCAGTACAAGGTATGACCCAGGTGCTTCACATTTCCCCTTTCATTTTTAAAAGAACAAGAGAGAAGGCATACTTCGCTGATGACTTCATAGGGAGACAAAAGAGTTGGATTGTAATGTACAGAGCACAGCACCCCATAATCCCCAACAGACACATACATCCATGCATTCGTAGGCATTTTTACCTCAGTCTTTCTTCGGCTTTCAGCGGTTATATCCTCCCCATTCCCTCTCCATTCCCTCCTGACTTTTCCTTCCTTGAGTCTCCAGTGTTCATGGACACTTGCCCTGCACCTTAATAAGTTGAGCTTATTCACCTGGGTGAATAAACTTCTGCATGTGCACATCTAATGCTAATCACTTTCCACAAATGAGTAAATGCCCAGTACAAGGTATGACCCAGATGTTTCACATTTCCCCTTTCGTTTTGAAAACTTCTCAAAAGTAAAGAAAATAAAACACTAAAGCACAAGCTTTATTTTCAGTGAAATAGAAACAAGGCTCAGAAGCATGTATTAAAGACAACTAAAAGTAGCCAAGTTTATGCATAGCCCCATAGACAGGAAGCTTGATAGAAACCAATGAAAGATCTCACAATGAGTGAGAAACACCACATCAGAGAAATTGCCACCAAATATATACTTACTGAGGGTGAGGGTAGCATTTTGAAGGGCAGAGCCAGAGCTCTTTTCCGCAACAGCATCATAGAAACAGGGCCGCCTACCTGATGGCAGATAGTACTCCTAGATCTAGTTTGGGTCAGAAGAGCGGAGAAGACAGGACTCCTGAGTTAATCACACAAGCCTTATTTTTAGTAACTGGTAAGGCTTTGGTATCTGAGAAGATGCCTTATGCATGGACCCTCCATGCACACAGGAAACTTTTGCAAACGGCTTGTCAAAGAAAACTGAATTCACTCAATCACAAGTCATAAAAAGAACTATTCAGCAAGCATACAAAGACACTATAAACAGAAAGAACGAGTAGCAAGATTTCTTAAAAGGTGAGGAATATGGCCAGGCACGGTGGCTCATGCCTATAATCCCAGGACTTTTGGGGGCCAAAGCAGGCAGATCACAAGGTCAACAGATCGAGACCATCATGGCCAACATGGTGACACCCTGTTTCCACTCAAAATACAAAAATTAGCTGGGCATAGTGGTGCATGCCTGTAGTCCCAGGTACTTGGGAGGCTGAGGTAGGAGAATTGCTTGAACCCGGGAGGTGGAGGTTGCAGTGAGCCGAGAAGGCGCCACTGTACTCCAGCCTGGTGACAGAGCAAGACTCCATCTCAAAAAAAAAAAAAGGTGAGGAGTACTCATAAGCAAAAGTTTTCCATGGAACAATAAAAATGTGGACAAATATTTTGCCTTAAGTTTAAAATAATAGAACTTAATGGCAGAATGATCTCTATAACAAGAGTCCATGAGCTAAAAATGCAAGAACTTAAGGGGAAAATGGTGAGAAGGCAGGAATGGATAAAGTGTGAACTTGCAGAGCTCAGTAAGGAAGTAGAAAATACAACACCTATAAATAAATGAAGTAAAAGTAGGAGAAAAGAGATGAATAAACACAGCAGGAAACATAAAATGGGCATGGAGAATAGAAACAAGAGAAGTAAATCAAACAAAAAACTTCTATTAATGGGTACATATGACAATGAAAAGCAGATGACACACACCATATGTTGAATTATACTCCCAGGAGAATAATAATGCAAAATCATGGAATAGAACAAATGCTTACGATGTAATTTAAGAAAACTTTCCTGATATAAAAGAAAACTTTACTCTGCAAATTGAACTAGCATAACTTGTCAGAGAAAGTTAACTAGAACATAAAGAAACATCTGCAAGATACTATAATACTTTCCCCATATGCCCCTAGAATACTCGCCTGTGACCCTTACAGGGGCAGCATTTACCCTGAGATAACTTTGTCACAAAATATCTCATTTTTATTACTATTTTCACTTCACTCTAGCATATCAACTTAAAAAATGAAAGACATAATTCTATTTAAAGTATTCTGGTTTTAGTAGTGGTATTTCCATTTACAAAATATAGTAATTCTCGATTGCTAAAAATGTCAAATCCTAGAAGATGGTAGCATTCCTACTCATGATGTTAACATCATTCTCCAATAGTCGTTGGCCAAAGATTCATTTGAGGCATCCGATTTTTCCAAAATAAACCATTCTGATGATTCAGATGATACTGATGTTAGCTCTGTTTAGAAATAATTCCAAGAACAGTTTTAATATTTAATTTCCACATTGAAAATCAGTCAAATTTGCTTCAACCTCAAAGAGTGTGTTTATATAAAATTAAATGAGTGCTGGCAGCAAGCTGCACTTTTTTTTTTCCTAAATGAGGAAAGAGTTAAAGAGAAAGAGAGAGTAGTAAGAATTTCACAAAAGGCCAACTTTATTGCAAGTTTAGAGGCTACAGTAGACAAACAGTTTTGAGCATTCAAGTACTCAGGAAATACAGTTCCCAAAAACCTTTAATAAATGACTACTATGGGCGAGAGCAGTGGTTCACACCTGTAATCCCAGCACTTTGGGAGGCAGAAGTGGGCAGATCACTTGAGGTCAGGAGTTTGAGACCAGGCTGGCCAACATGGTGAAACCCTGTCTCTACTAAAAATACAAAAATTAGCTGGGCATGGTGCCATGTGCCTATAATCCCAGTTACTGGGGAGACTGAGGCAGGAAAATCGCTTGAACCTGGGAGGGAGAGGTTGCAGTGAGCCAAAATCACACCACTGCATACCAGCCTGGGCATTAGAGTGAGACTGTCTCAAAAAAATAATAATAATAAATGAATAAAAAGACTACTAAAGGAAGAACTTCAGCCAACTAATGGTTAAGGAAACTGTGTCAGAAAGACTTAGGGTACACATTAACCATATTTGATAGTAAAACTAACACTAAGAAAAGCCAGAATATTTGAGTGGCAAAATATAATAGACGTTGTATGCCTTGACATTATAAAAATAATAAAATAAAATTAAGGAGAGAGAGTTGGAAATGGAAAGAATATGTATGCTAATTGCTTCATCTGTAATAGAGGGGATTCAGGAATCTTATAAAGAAGTAAGATAATTGGAATAATATTTAGTATCTGAAGGAATCTAAAAGGCATATTGTAACAATGGTGAACTAAATGATTGTAGAACAACTCTACTGTGAGAACTAGAAAAACTTTAAAAAGAGGTTAAGAAAACAAACAAAACTTTTTTAAGGCAGCAAGGACTTGAGTAGCCAAGATCCAGAAAAAATAAGAATCATTCAAAGGTTGGCTGACATTAGTTTTTTCTGTTAAAAAATTTGCTGACTGAATAGAGAGGAGACAGATAACAAAATGATAAAGTGACAATTGAGAGGGAAAAAGCTAATCTGAGCTACTGACAGCCTTATAGATTTAGTGTGCAAATATTGAATCTTACAGTTTAAAGCTTGCTTCGAAGAAAACATATTGGTGACCCTCTCAGGACTTTAACTAAACCCACCTCATCAAAGGGTTACACACTGGGAATAAGGATAAAAAATATATAGACCATACCTTAAAGACACTGAAGCTGTGATTAGATGAAGATGAATGGCCTCTGATATAACTGCCTATAAGCTGCAAAACGAAATCCTCTCTAGGGGAAAATAATAATCTTCAGAGTCTCAAATTTTCTCTCTAATTCATCAAATATAATGGCAGTTACTCAATCAAAAATTATTTAACAAACCAGGAGATGAGACTATCTGACCAAATTCCAAGGAAAATTTCAGACAATGAAACAGAGACCTAGATGATGGAGTGATAAGACAGGATCTTACAATTAACTTTGGTTGTTATATTCATGATATTAGATGACAAGAAGGAGCAGTTTAGCAGAATACCTGAAATTTAAAATAATTAAATGGAAATTATTAAACTGAAAAATGAAACTACCATTAAGAATCATTTTGCTGGCAGACAAAGCTAGAGACTGAATTCTTGAACTGGAAATTAGATAAGAAAAAAATATCCAGACTAAGTTATAGGGAGGAAAAAGAATGGAAGTTAGAGAAAAAAGTTTAAAATACATATGAAATGTAGTTTAAAAGTATAGCATATATGTAACAGAAGTAGTGAAAGGAAAGTAGAAAGATAATCATGAAGAAATAAAGAATTAATGACAAAATGCCTTAGACTACTCCCAAGTAGATAAAAAAATCAGACCACAGACCCAAGAAATGTTGTGCACCCAGGTAGAATAAATACAATTGAGCTACTCCAGTGTGTATCATAGTAGAAGTACTGAAAACAAAAAAGAGCACAAATGACAGGGTTAATTGAGTAGGGAAAGTAAACTAATAATATTTTTTTTTTGCATTAAATAGTAGAGCTTTAAAATATATGAAGCTAAAATTAAGGAAGTATATAAAATGGAAATAAACATTATACAAATTGTTGACATACATCAAAAAACAGTTGACGTACATCAAAAAACCAAAAAAGGAAGATGTAAAATCTATATTTAAATGTGAGACACTATTTGAGTCTAACACTTGCAGAGTGTACATTTTTTCAAGTTTATAAGATGTATTTGTCAAAATTGATATATGCTGGTTAATAAATGAAATGTCAACAAATGTCAACAAACTGAAATTATGTGTACTATTTTCTCTTACCACAGTGGAATTAAGCTAGAAATTAATTTTTAAAACGCAAGACTCTAGATGTCTTCCCCTCCCATGAAGAAATAAGCAATATCCATCTATACAACTCATGAATTCAAATCCATGTATACATCTTAATGAAAAGAAAAAACTGCATTCAACCAAGTGCTAATGAAAATGAAACATATCAAAATTTGTAAACCCATCTTTCTAAGGTAGTTAATAGCCAAAGATGCATAGATTAGATAAAGAAAAAGCATGAAAATCAAATATTTAAGCATCCATTTCAACGCATTTGTATAACAGGAGCTAATTCAATGTAAAGAAAGTGGAAGGAAGGAAACAGTAAGCAGTAAAAATTAGCAAAATAGAAAATGAACTCACACTTATTATTTTCACATATTAAAGACTTTTGAAAAGCATTTTGTTGTCTTTTCAAATGCTTCATACATTGAATATGAAGTTTAACTTCACATATTGAAAGTCTTTCCAAACCGTCATCATTCTGTCAAGACTACA
Source organism: Theropithecus gelada (assembly GCF_003255815.1). Lineage (NCBI taxonomy): Eukaryota > Metazoa > Chordata > Mammalia > Primates > Cercopithecidae > Theropithecus > Theropithecus gelada. Next base: position 60,020,665 of record NC_037676.1, read on the forward strand.
CCCCTGCCCCATCCCTGCCACAAAAAAAAGAAAGGAGAGAAAAAAAGAAGGCACACATTGTCAATATTATGGAATGAGAAAAGCAATATAGTTAGAGATCTTAAAGATATTAAAACTTTAAAAAGAACACACTGTATTCTTACATATACATAAAGTGCTAGAACAGGAAAACTTAGTATATGGAAAAGAAGAAAATCAAAACAAGAATTGGCTCTAGGGAAACTGGAAATGTGATTTACTGAGAAGAGGTATGAGAAGACATTCTGGGATGATGACAATGTTGTGTATCTTGATAATGGTTTGGTTTGCAAAGTTAGAAGCTCACCAGATGGAACACCTAAGTTAGGTGCATTTTACTGTATGTAAATTTTATCCTGAAAGGAAAAAAGTAGAAACAAGTATTGAACACAAGTTAACAATATGCATTCTGAAGTATTTATCAGAAATTGCACTGACTTTTGCAAGTTACTTTAAAAAGCATTTAAAAAGATGAGTTGAAGAATGAAAAAATGAATAGTTGGATAAATAAATAACAAATTATAGTAAATATACCTTGTAGAATCTAGGTAGTGTGTATCTGGGAGTCACTGTAAAATTTTTTGACTTTTGTATGTTTCTGAAATATAAATTGTAGAATCTAGGTAGTGTATATCTGGTTGTTCACTGTAAAATTTTTTTTAACTTCTGTATGTTTCTGAAATTTTTATCATATAGAAAAAAATAGAACATAATGAAAAAGTTTATCTCAATAATTTGAAAATTTAATAAAATAACTACATTTCTAGCAAAAACACAACTTACCAAATCAAACACAAGAGGAATTTAAAAACCTGTGTAACTTTCTATCCAAAATAATTGAATTCATATTTACAGATCTTTCTGCAGAGAAAATTCCAAGTTGGAGTCCAGAAACAGACTCATACTTACAACACTTGATTTTTTTCAAATGTGGCACTACAGAGCAGTAGTGAAAAAGGGAAAAATCATTTTTTCAACAAGTAGTTTTATGGAAACAGCCACAGTAAAATTGATATATATAACATAAGAAACTAAGCTAACCCGTACCTCACTCCAAACAAAAAATTTCAATTCCAGGTATACTGCCGAACTAAATGTGAACGGTAAAACAATAAAGTTTCTAAACTATGACATGGAAAAATGTTTCATAACCTTGTGGTAGAGAAAAAATTTTTACACAGTACACGAAAGCATTCTTCATAATTGAAAAAAGTACCAGATAGGAGCAAATTAACATAAGAAATTTTTGTTTATCAAAATGTATCATTCAGAAGATACAAATCCGTGCCACAGAGAGGGTCATGCTGGGTGACTGACTTTCAGACCAAGACAATAAAGCAAAGTTACTGAATCCTTCAGTGTTTGGGGACTGACTAATTAATGCTGGTTGTAAATTAGTTTGACCATTGTGGAAGACAACGTGGCGCTTCCTCAGAGATCTAGAACCAGAAGTACCATTTGACCCAGCAATCCCATTACTGGGTATATATCCAAAGGATTATAAGTCATTCTACCTTTTTTTTTCCTCATTATTATTATACTTTAAGTTCTAGGGTACATGTGCATAACGTGCAGGTTTGTTACATATGTATACTTGTGCCATGTTGGTGTGCTGCACCCATCAACTCGTCAGCACCCATCAACTCATCATTTACATCAGGTATAACTCCCAATGTAATCCCTCCCCTCCCCCCGCTCCCCATGATAGGCCCCGGTGTGTGATGTTCCACTTCCCGAGTCCAAGTGATCTCATTGTTCAGTTCCCACCTATGAGTGAGAACATGTGGCATTTGGTTTTCTGTTCTTGCGATAGTTTGCTGAGAATGATGGTTTCCAGCTGCATCCATGTCCCTACAAAGGATACAAACTCATCCTTTTTTATGGCTGCATAGTATTCCATGGTGCATATGTGCCACATTTTCTTAATCCAATCTGTCACTGATGGACATTTGGGTTGATTCCATTGTGAATAGTGCTGCAATAAACATGCGTGTGCATGTGTCTTTATAGCAGCATGATTTATAATCCTTCGGGTATATACCCAGTAATGGGATGGCTGGGTCATATGGTACTTCTAGTTCTAGATCCTTGAGGAATCGCCATACTGTTTTCCATAATGGTTGAACTAGTTTACAATCCCACCAACAGTGTAAAAGTGTTCCTATTTCTCCACATCCTCTCCAGCACCTGTTGTTTCCTGATTTTTTAATGATTGCCATTCTAACTGGTGTGAGATGGTATCTCATTGTGGTTTTGATTTGCATTTCTCTGATGGCCAGTGATGATGAGCATTTTTTCATGTGTCTGGTGGCTGTATGAATGTCTTCTTTTGAGAAATGTCCGTTCATATCCTTTGCCCACTTTTTGATGGGGTTGTTTGTTTTTTTCATGTAAATTTGTTTGAGTTCTTTATAGGTTCTGGATATTAGCCCTTTGTCAGATGAGTAGATTGCAAAAATTTTCTCCCATTCTGTAGGTTGCCTGTTCACTCTGATGGTAGTTTCTTTTGCTGTACAGAAGCTCTTTAGTTTAATTAGATCCCATTTGTCAATTTTGGCTTTTGTTGCCATCGCTTTTGTTGTTTTAGACATGAAGTCCTTGCCCATGCCTATGTCCTGAATGGTATTACCTAGGTTTTCTTCTAGGGTTTTTATGGTATTAGGTCTAACAAGTCTCTAATCCATCTTGAATTAATTTTCATATAAGGAGTAAGGAAAGGATCCAGTTTCAGCTTTCTACTTATGGCTAGCCAATTTTCCCAGCACCATTTATTAAATAGGGAATCCTTTCCCTATTTCTTGTTTTTCTCAGGTTTGTCAAAGATCAGATGGCTGTAGATGTGTGGCATTATTTCTGAGGACTCTATTCTGTTCCATTGGTCTATATCTCTGTTTTGGTACCAGTACCATGCTGTTTTGGTTACTGTAGCCTTGTAGTATAGTTTGAAGTCAGGTAGCATTATGCCTCCAGCTTTGTTCTTTTGACTTAGGATTGTCTTGGCAATGCAGGCTCTTTTCTGGTTCTTTAAAGACATATGCTCATGTATGTTTATTGCAGCACTATTTACAATAGCAAAGACTTGGAATCAACCTAAATGATAGAAAGGATAAAGAAAATGTGGGACATATACACCATTGAATACTATGCAGCCATAAAAAAATGAGTTCATGTCCTTTACAGGGACATGGATGAAGCTGGAAATCATCATTCTCAGCAAACTAACACAGGAACAGAAAATCAAACACCACATGTTCTCATTCATAAGTAGGAGTTGAACAATGAGAACACATGAACACAGGGAGGGGAACAACACACATGGGGCCTGCTGTGGAGACAAAGGGACAACATTAGGTTAAATAGCTAGTGCATGCAGAGATTAAAACCTAGATGATGGGTTTATAGGTATAGCAAACCACCATGGCACATGTATACCTACATAACAGACCTGCACATTCTGCACATATATCCTGGAATTTAAAGTAAACTGTGTGTGTGTGTGTGTGTGTGTATTATATATTTTACATATATCTTATATATTCAGATATGAGCATGGAATACTACAGAGCCATGAAAAAGAATGAAATCATGCCCTTTTCAGCAACATGGATGAAGCTGGAAAACATTATCCTAAGTAAATTAACGCAAAAGCAGAAAAGCAAATACTACATGTTCTCACTTATAAGTGGGAGTTAAACATTGAGGGCCCATGGTCATAAATGGGAACAACAGGCATGGGGGAATACAAGAGAGGGTAATGGTTGAAAAACTTCTGACTGGGGACTATGTTCACTACCTAGGTGATGAATTCGTTCATACTCCAAACCTCAGCATCACACAATATAGCCTTATTACAAACCTACACATGCACTCCCTAATTCTAAAATAAAAGTTGAAAAAAGAAAAAAAAAAAAAAAACCTGCTCTAAGAGTGCTTGTTTAGAGTTTGGAACCAGAACTAAGGAACAGTCCATCTTTTCCCCTGTTGAACATGATTAGTCATCAAGGAAATGTAAATTTAAGTCAATTTCCACCAAATGAATAAACTTAAAGACTGACATAACTAGTGTCGGCAAGGGTATATGGCAGCCCCAGCTCTGAGATACTGCCAGTGAGAGTATAAGTTGGTACCGCAACTTGAGAAGACTTTTGACAGCCAAAGGTGAACATATGAAAATCTATGGTTCAACAATTATACTCTTTGGTATACTTCATAATTGTTTTAACTTACTGCCTGCAGGGAGCTTCCAGACTAAGGTGCAAGGAAGGGAAACCCAGGCTGATTCTGACCATTGAGACAAAGCTGGAAGTATAACACAAAATCCTGAAGTAATAATAGACAAATTATTAATGTTAAAGATATCAAATATGTCATTTTATAAAAGCTTTTGTGGAGCAAAAACCTCTTAAGTGAACCTAAAAGACAACCGACAAAAGGGGAAAATAAATTTGAAACATGGAACACACACAGAGAACGAATCACTGTAATGTATAAAGATTCCTTAACAATTTTCGCCTGTCAGGCCAGCGAAGTATCATATATTTGAACACAACAGAATGGTTGAAGCTGTGGGGGAAATTTGTTTCCCTACATTTGAATGGGAGTGTTTATGATATAAGATCTATGAAGAGCAAATTGACATTATCTTCCAAGTTACAAAAGTATATACCTTCAATTTTACAATTCCTCTTCCCAGAATGCATTCAACACATGGAAATAGCGGTAAAACAAGGTTATTCATGGTGGCATATTTGTAAAAGCAAAAGATTGAAAAGGACTCAACTGTTCATCTACATGTGAATGATTAGATAAATAAAAGTACAGTCATAAGATACAATGCTAGTCAGATTAAAAAATAAAAAGAACAAGGGATCTCATTGTGGATTGGTAGCAAAGAATCTCTAGGATACATTGTTCAGTTAAAAACTTAATTGCAGAATAGTACACTTAGTGTGATGTCATTTGTGTAAAACATGAGAGGGGAGGAAATACTAATGTTGACTTTTATATGCACAAAATCTCTCAGAAAAGATGAAGAAAAATGAATAAAATGGAAGAGAAAAAACAAAACAGGTAGGAGTGGGAAGGAGAAACGTCATTGTGTTCCTTTTCATCCTTTTTGATATTTAAATTATGTGACTCCATTATCTATATGTCTAAACCTATATTAAAAAAGTCAAATCATTTCAAAAGACATTACAGGGAGAGTGATGAACATCTGCATACAAAAAAAGAGAGAAAGCATTTTCTAGTTAATCAGATGCACTCTCCTAATAAGACTGTCTGGAAAGGATAATAAATGAATATTTCCATCTCATTATCATATTAGATTTCTGTACAATCTATTATATGAAACAACAAAAGTATATTAAGAAGCGCTCAAAGGGCCGGGTGTGGTGGCTCATGCCTGTAATCCCAGCACTTTGGGAGGCCGAGGCGGGCAAATCACAAGGTCAGGAGATGGAGACCATCCTGGCTAACACGGTGAAACTCTGTCTCTACTAAAAATAAAAAATATTAGCCAGGCGTGGTGGCGGGAGCCTGTAGTCCCAGCTACTTGGGAGGCTGAGGCAGAAGAATGTCGTGAACCCAGCAGGCAGGGCTTGAAGTGAGCCGAGATGGTGCCACTGCACTCCAGCCTGGGCGACAGAGCAAGACCCGGTCTCAAAAAAAAAAAAAAGGCGCTCAAAGAACAAACTCATTGTCAGACATAAAATGCTGGTAGTTGGCAAAAAGAAAGGCAGAGAAACATGGAAGTAAGAGAACATTGAATATTTGAGTACTTCTAGGACATATGAAGAGTGACTGCACAGGTCTGGAAGAGTGGTTGAAGCCAGGTCACAGGGGACTTTATAAAACTTCATGTGAACTGCATTGTTTTCCATGGAACTATAGTCAGTTCATGTGACATATTCCAGGACAAATTTAACTGAGTCCGCCTTAATCTGTCATTAGTTTTATGTAAATGCAATTTACATCCTTCTGATAAATGCCGTAGGATATTATAAAATAGCTGAGTAGGAAATACTGTGCTTTGAATACATTGTCTGCTATTTTTCAACAAAACAGCTCAAAAGTAAACCCCCAGGAAGTGTTGCCTGACTGAATTATTTTGCAACTATCTTGGCGAAAAGTTCAGGACATGAGCACGCTTGAGAAACTGATAAAAGCAATAGTCATTGTTCTTCCCAGATACTGTATTTCCAGATGTTGAATGATAATGATTGGATAAATAAATAAGCCTTTTCATGTGCAGAAGGCCAACACAGAGCATTCATCTTTTTGTTGTTGTTTGTTTCATTACTGTAGAGAAGCGTGTTGAAATGTCTTCTTTCTTTTACAGATGAAGAAGTGAAGCTAGTGAGAAAATCAGCAGTGCCTTCTCAGTCTTGCCTATATATCACTGTAAGTGTCCCATTGCTTATGTCATTTGGATACTACCAACCACAAGGAATGGCTGACTAAGATAGTGGCTAACCAGCGTCAGAAGTGCCTTGGGAAAACAATGTGATTGTGGAGAAAAGGTCACTCAATCAAAGGCAGGGATGATGTCCTGCCAAGTGGGAGGCTAATGAGTAAAGGGGAGGAGACAGGTCCCCAAAAGGAATCAGTCCCTCCAACTCCTGTCAATGGGCCAACCACAACTGGGTTGCTCAACATCTCTACACCTGGGAGGGCAGGGAGGCAGGAACATGGCAATTGGTAGTATTTCAAGAAGCTAAATCTGAAGCAAAATTCACATGCTGACTTGATGCTGCACATACATGTGAGGTTTCTCAAGAAAGTAAGGGTCAGACATGGTGGTGGCTCTTGCCTCTAATCCCTGTGCTTTAGGAGGCCAAGATTACGAGAATCACTCAAGGTCAAGAGTTAGAGACCAGCCTAGGTAACATAGCAAAACCCCACTTTCACATGTTTTTTTAAATTAGCCAGGTATGGTGGCAAACACTTGTAGTCCCAGCTATTCAAGAGACTGAGATGGAGCAATTGCCAGAGATCAGGAGTTTGAGGCTGCAGTGCTATGATCCACCACTGCACTCTAGCCTTAAAAGAAAATGTAAAAAATATATTTGGCAGATGTTGGTGACCTTCTAGGTGTTAGGTTCTATACTGAGGGATCTCAAAGGCTGAGACCACATTTTCTTAATGTCATATACTCACTCACCATTCTCATACCTCGCTGATATGGCTTGGCTCTGTGTCCACACCCAAATCTCACCTCACACTGTAATTGCCATAATCCCCATGTGTCAAGGATGGGACCAGGTAGAAGTAAGTGGATAATGGGGTGGTTCCCCATGCTGTTCTTGTGATAGTGAGTGAGTTCTCACAAGATCTGATGGTTTTATCAACTCCTGGCTTTTACCCTGCTTGCAATCACTCTGTCCTGCTGCCCTGTGAAGAAAGTGCCTGCTTCTCTTTTGCTTCTGCCATGATTATAAGTTTCCTGAGGCCTCTGAACAGTGCAGAACTGTGAGTCAATTAAAGCTCTTTCCTTTATAAATTACCCAGTCTCAGACTAATACAATAAACTGGTACCTCAGAGAGTGAGGTGCTACTATAAAGATATCTGAAATTGTGGAAGTGTCTTTGGAAGTGGGTAACAGGCAGAGGTTGGAATAGTTTGGAGAACTCAGAAGAACACAGGAAGATGTGGGAAAGTTTGGAACTTCCTAGAGACTTGTTGAATAGTTTTGACCAAAATGCTGATAGTGATATGGACAATGAAGTCCAGGCTGAGGTGGTCTCAGATGGAGATGAGGAACTTTTTAGTAATTAGAACAAAAGTGACTCATGCTATACTTTAGCAAAGAGACTGGCAGCATTGTGCCCCCACTCTGGAGATCTGTGGGACTCTGAACTTGAGAGAGATGATTTAGCATATCTGGTTGAAGATATTTCTTTTTTTTTTTTTTTTTTTTTTTTTTTTTTTTTTTTGAGGCAGAGTCTCACTCTCTTGCCCAGGCTGGAGTGCAGTGGCCGGATCTCAGCTCACTGCAAGCTCCGCCTCCCGGGTTTACGCCTTTCTCTTGCCTCAGCCTCCCGAGTAGCTGGGACTACAGGCGCCCGCCACCTCGCCTGGCTGTTTTTTTGTATTTTTTTTTTAGTAGAGACGGGGTTTCACCGTGTTAGCCAGGATGGTCTCGATCTCCTGACCTCGTGATCCACCCGTCTCGGCCTCCCAAAGTGCTGGGATTACAGGCTTGAGCCACCGCGCCCGGCCGGTTGAAGATATTTCTAAACAGCAAAGTGTTCAAGAGGTGACAGGGCATAACAGTTTGGAAAATTTGCAGCACGATGATGCAGTAGTAAAGAAAAATCCATTTTTGGGGGAAGAAATTCAAGCCAGTTGCAGAAATTTGCATAAGTAACAAGGAATCAAGACAATGGGAAAAATGTCTCCAGGGATGTCAAGAGATATTCGTGGCAGCCCCTCCCATCACAGGACTGTTAGCCTAGGAGGAAAAAATGGTTTTGTGGGCTGGGCCTAGGGCCTTGCTGCTTTGTGAAGTCTTAGGACTTGGTGCCCTGCATCCCAGCCATGGTAAAAGGGGATAACATACAGCTTAAACCATTGCTCCAGAGGGTGCAAGCCCCAAGCCTTGGCAGCTTACACATGGCATTGGGCCTATGGGGGCACAGAAGTTAAGAATTGAGGTTTGAGAACCTCCACCTAGATTTCAGAGGATGTATAGAAACACCTGGATGTCCAGGCAGAAGTTTGCTTCATTGGTGGAGTCCTCATGGGTAACCTCTGTTAAGGCAGTATGGAAGGGAAATGAGGGGTCAGAGCCCCCACACAGAGTTTCCACTGGGGCACTGCCTAGTGGAGCTATGAGAAGAGGGGCACCATCCTCCAGGCCCCAGAATGGTGGATCCACTGACCATTTGCACCATGCACCTGGAAAAGCCACAGGCACTAAATGCCAGCCTGTGAAAGCAGCTGGGAGGGGGGCTGCACCTTGCAAAGCCACAGAGGTGGAGCTGCCCAAGGCCATGGGAGCCCAACTCTTGCATCAGTGTGACCGGGATGCGAGACATGGAGTCAAAGGAGAGCATTTTGGAACTTTAAGGTTTAAGGACTGCCCTAATAGATTTTGAGTTTGCATGGGGCCTGTAGCCCTTTTGTTTTGGCCAATTTCTCCCATTTGGAATGGGAGCATTTATCCAATACCTGTACCCCCTTTGTATCTAAGAAGTAACTAGCTTGCTTTTGATTTTACAGGCTTATATATGGAAGGGACTTGCCTTGTCTCAGATGAGACTTTGGACTGTGGACTTTGGGTTATTGCTGAAATGAGTTAAGATTTTGGGGCACTCTTGGGAAGGCATGATTGGTTTTGAAATGTGAAGAAATGAGATTTGGGAGAGGTCAGGGTAGAATGATATAGTTTGGCTTTGTGTCCCCACCCAAATCTCATCTTGAATTATAGTAATCCCCAGGTGTCATAGGAGGGACCTGGTGGGAGGTAATTGGATCATGGGAGTGGTTTCTCCCATCCTGTTCTCATGATAGTGAGTTAGTTCTCATGAGATTTGATGGTTTTATAAGCATCTGGCATTTTCCCTGCTTGTACTCACTCTATCCTGCCACCTTGTGAAGAAGATGCCTGCTTTTCCTTTGCCTTCCACCATGATTGCAAGTTTCCTGAGGCCTCCCCAGAGATGTGGAACTGTGAGACAATTAAACTTCTTTCCTTTATAAATTACCCGGTCTCAGGTATTTCTTAACATCAGTGTGAGAATGGACTAATACACTCCCAAAAATACATGCACATGCACAAATCCTGTACTGACCACCTCGAAGTATCTGGAGCCCCTGCTCTCTTTTCACTAGACCTTCTGCACATTAAAAAATGCAAATCGACATACTGTGACTAAAGCATATGTATAAACATAGAACAAAGAAATTAATAAAAATCATTTTAATAGACTACATATTAACAGTTTTACAACTTAACAAACATATATCTTTTCTTATTTCTAAATTCTGTAGGGAACCCAGTAACTGCGTCAGTGATAGAGTGGGAAGCTCCTTTTGGAAGCCTTGGACTTGCTGAGTCACTGTGTTATACTCCATGCAGCACATTCAGCTCTCTGCTGATGGAGGGGTTTATTCTCTAGAAGCATGTACCTCATGCTGTCTCCTGTTGCCCCCACCTCTCAGTTATGACCTTTTGTCCCAAATAGAAACTAGCAGAAATCTTCCTTCTTTATTATCTGAAAAGACAAAATTTGTGTCTGTCAGGAAGACGCCAACTTAGCAAGCTCTAATAGCCTGGTGAGAGAGAGGGCACAGGAAAGGCTGACTGTATTTGAATGGTGCTGATTCATGTAGTCCTTGGAGAATATGTAATATTTCCATTTCCTAGAATATGTTTGCCCTCACTACCAACTATTAGATATTCACTATTGGGAATATCCGGACACCTTAAAGGGGATTCTTAAGGTGTCAAGATCTGACAGAGATCAGGTGGCTTTGTTGTGGGGTTTTATGATATCTTTATTTATTTATTTATGCCTCTTTGTGGTAGATGTTTTAGATGATTATTACATTTATTATTATATATTAGTAATCATACACTATTCAATGTGCTTCACATATGTCACTTCGTCTAGGATTCTATTAACTCTGTGAGCTGCAACTATCATTATCCTCATTTTTCAGGTGGAAAAAGTCAAGTAGCTTGCCAAATGTCACACAGCAAGTAAGCGTGAAACCTGGGATTCAAATCCAGGTAATCAGGCACCAGAATCCACTGTATAATCACACATAGGCTGCATCTGAACATCTTGGGGTCAATGAACTGTCCATCCTTGGACAATAGGCTCACAGATCTGTGAAGAGCCAGCATGACACCATTGGCAAATTCGGGCTTGTGGCATTCCTTGAGGAGATGCAGACAGCAGCACTGAACTGAGTTTTCTTTCCAAAATGTTTAACTAGTCAGGACACCAGCACATGAAGGAAAATCACAGTGCCACAAGAGCATTTGCTTCAAGATACAGATCAAAGATTTTGGCTGCTCTCTAGGTGCTGTTAAGCTCTGAAAGTGGAACTAACCTTTGAACAGATTCCTGACAGGCATCTGAAACCAACTCCTGGGACTCCTTGCCTGGTGAATGGGTCCTTGTAGTGGTGCCACAGGCCTCTGAAAGACGCAACCCTCGCTGCTCCCCAACTACAACTCAGCGGAGGTCTTCTGGCCTCATCAGTGCCCAGATGGGTGTTCACGCATGGAAATGGATCGGGCATTTGTTCACCTATAATAGCTGTTTGAGGAGTTAATCCTAGTAAAAGTAGGTCAGCATCTTTTCTCCTTATCTTGGGATTAACTCCACAGCAACTCAACCAGGCAAAGCTGAAGCACTTTATAGAACCAGATGCATAATTTCTGTCACACAGACTTCTTTGTTAATGAGTACCCTGGCCCCAGGATGTGTTTGGAGAAAACTTTTCATATGGGTTTATTCTTCACAATGAATGAAATCTTTCCCTGGCCTGCAGATAGGCTGTTCTTCTTGGTCTTCTCTTCTCATCTCAAGCATTTAATGGTAAAAACAAATGAGGTGACAATGCAGTCAGTGGAGGGAGCTTGTGAAGCCCCAAATAGACTAGCCAGAGATGGCCAGAGAGTTGTGCTTGCCATGTCACCAGCAAAGGCCAAGGGCCACACTCTGGCTCCCCTGGCAAACCTCATTTCAGCAGCTCCTAACTTCAAAGGGCTCTACCGATAGAGGTCCTAGAATCTCATCAGCAACACATTCAGCAATTATTTCCAAAAGTATTTCTTTTACTTATCTAAATCCTTTGAATTATAGATGTATTATTGCTTCTTAGCTTCTCTCCTCTATATTTCCTTTCTCTCCACCAACAAAAAGCCATCAGCCCTGAGAAAGATTATTCTATTTCCTGGAAGTGTGAGTGGGCACAGCAGGTCAGGACAAGGGCCAGTGAGGACATGGAAGCACTGTCCACCCACATGCACAATGAGGAAGCACAGGATTGGCTGCAGATCTTGGAACATGGGTGCTTTTTCAAGACTGGGGAAAAATTGTCAACTATTCACAAACATAAGCAAAGGTCAAAATAAGTGTCACAATAAATACTTGATTGCACTTGAGAAATCAACTTAATATTGTTGGTTTGAAGAAGAATAAATTCAAAGCAGAATAGTCCTGTATTTTCACTTTTCAGATAAAATCTCTCTGTTGGCTGGGCTTAGTGGTTTACACCTTTAATCCCAACACTTTGGGAGCCCTCGGTGGGAGAATCACTTGAGGCCAGAAGTTCGAGACCAGCCTGAGCAACATAGTGAGACCCTGTCTCTATTTATTAAAAAATAAATAAATAAAAATAAATAAATAAATAAAAATTTCAAAATCTTTTCCTTGCAGTGCTAAGGCATAAAGTTTTACAGAATTTAGAAACACATCAAGAACGTTTCTATCTATCACCAGTGGGTCTTTCAGAATAAGCTTTTCCCTTCCTTATGGACTCTTGACCTTCTCTGGACCTGTTGTAAATAACCATTTTCTCCATGATAAAAATGGCCATCTCATTGCACTTTAGTCAAGATGCCCGTTAACCAACCGTCACCTGGGACTAAGTCATATAAAGGCGTAAGAGTTATATACAAGCATGAGACTTGGGGGCAGCAGAGGTACTCATAGGGGCTTATGGACTTCTATGAATTCTTCCTTCTTCAATAGTAGATCTGTCTCAAGATATGATTTTCCCATAGTGTGAAATAAATTTCAAATGTTTGCTTATATCAAGACCAAAAAAACAAGAGGCATTGAACTTTTTATGAAATTCAAGTTACATTGCAGTAAGAACACCAATCAACTTTAAGAAATATGACAATCGGGGAACTTGGATGCTATTCTAATTACTGCTATGTTTAACCATAATGGCACAAGTTCCAACAGGATGCAAAATTAATGAGAAAATATCCAATTCTATTAACTGTCTAAGAATTTAGGTGGTCCTAAATCCCTTAGGTTGGCTAACTAGTGATTAGGAACCAGCTCGAGTTATTTCTGTTTGCACTCCATTATCACTTTTCCTGAATATTTAATAATGACCAATCATTAGGCAGTTTCCACACACTGTTTCATAGGCTGCAGGCAAAAGTGTTTTTTCCTGTTGCTCTCTGCCAAATATGCTGTGCTGTGCTGTGCCTGCTGTTCTTGTTCCTGACTGTATCTCAGGTAGGGTCTATAGCCTTTCCCATCACTTATAGACATTTATAGTAGTAGTTCTATTCTATCTTTTAAAAAAATCAAACTGCAATCTCTTTCATCTTCATACTTCTCCCTTCCCCTAGCTCAGGCGTCCCTCAAAGGCCTGGAGTAGGGAAGGGAAGAAGTGTCAATATCTTCACTCTTTGTCACTTTGGCTGTCCCTCCTGCCTTCTGCACTCAGGCACCCTTGTCCTCTCCAACTGTCCTGCAAGCAGGACGACTCCAGGAGCTGCTCACCTGAAGACTTCTTCAGGCAAAAGGCACTGTCAATTCCCTGTGTCTCTAAAGCTCTGAGGACTCATGGGTATTCTCATACCTCTATTCCTGGCTTTTGGCAGCAGCCCAGGACATATTCTTTGGAGAGGGAGTTTCAGTATCCATTCTGGAGCACAGGACAAAGAGCCATCCAGCAACTCTTTCCAAGGAAATCTTGTCTCTCCTTCACCTTGCAAGTAATCTCCTTGGCTCCTTTTCTATACCTAAGATGAATGATGGCTAAGGGTCCCAGAGCACTGTGTATGTTGGGGGATGGTCACCCATAGCGTGTTCTCCATAGGCAGTCTGACCCTTCTCTTTATAATATGTGGTCACGTGATATTCTTTGCTTTCAATTTTTTGAAACAGCAAAAATCCCACTTGACCTCCCACTACATAAGGATTGCATATCCAACTAAACATGGCAAGGGATTCTGTCACATAGCTCTTTTCATTAGCTACAGTTTCTTCCTCAGTGCGCTCTGAACATTATTCAGTGTGTCCATCAGTCACATCACAGATGTGATTTATGTAGGATGGATAAGAAGGAACCCCAGCATTTTATCTATAATAATTCAGATATCTATGTTAAAGTGTGATTGGTTCTATAATGATGCTCTGCTTTTGACCAACTCTTTCAAAATAATTAACAAATTGCTATGCCTAATTGTATTTGAGAAGAGAGCTTCTACTAAAATTTTTATAAATGTTCACAGAAATACAAACATTTTCTCTCTCTCTCTCTCTCTCTCTCTTTTGTGGAGATGAGAGTCTTGCTACATTGCCCAGGCTGGTCTTGAACTCCTGGCCTCAAGCAATCCCCTTACCTTAACCTCCAAAAGCACTGGGATGGCAGGCATGAATCACTACTCCTGGCCCTAAGCCTTTTCTCCTAAACACTTTGGTAAACACTTTCCAAATCAACCTGCATTTCATCCTTTCCCTTCTTGGATGAACTCAGTAGTTGGTAATATACTGAAACCCTACTCGCTGTATTGTCATTACTCCTCACAGTAATAGCTGCTGAAAATACCGTGTTCAAGGATGACTCATTATGACATAAATCTCCAGCAATTAGCACAGAACCCAAAACAAACGGGAATCCAGATATTAATTTTTGTTCAAGATAAGAACAATAATGGTGATTGGTGTTGATGGTGAAATCCCACTGAGCGTAGGCATCTTCCAACTTGAGTAAAACCAATTTTATGAGCCTGTTTTCTCAAATATTCTCTCTAAGCTGTCCTTCAAACATAGAATATATATTATACCCTTCTATTCATAACCTCTGTCCTCTACCCTTTGACTTCTCTTTTCAAGTCAGCTCTAAAAGTTAGTGACAGTCTATACATTTAGTTCTTTTCCCTTCTGCCAAATGTCTATACCTAATAAACAATAAGACATGAGAAGAGAATACATCAGTTCCAAAAGTAGGAATGAGTATTATCTACATGCCACAGACTTCAAGAATGTTAGATAAAAATAATGCTGAAGAGACTAGACTGAAAAAGCAATAGAAGAATGACAAACAAAAATCATTATTGAGAGTATAATCCTACTCAGAAGTCGACGGGAGACCTCATTACATGCCCAACATGATCCATGAGAACTAAGGGTGACAGTCGCCCAAGGGCCTATCAGAAGGACGCAATTCAAACTCTGTCTTGTCCCAAGAACTAGCAACAAAACGTCCTAGCTGTGTATTCAAAATGCCCATTGGCATTTCCTACTAATGTGATTACAGTAATTAGAGGAGCACCAGGGTGTATCTGGGCAGAGCCCACAACAAATAGAAAAATAATTTTTGGAAGTGTGGAAAAAGAGGCTTCTCTAACCCCCTTCCCAAATCATATCCACTGGTAGCTCCAGCTTTTTCAGCTTCTTTCTAGGAATTGTAAATAGAACATCCAACTTATAAGAGAAACTAGCTCAGACACTAGGCTAAATATTAATATTGAGCCATTATAAATTTTTCTTTGTAATTATGAATTAGCAAGTTATATGTCCCACATAAAACTCATAAGTTTAAAGGCAGGAATTGACTTTGTACACTCATATTAGCTAGCTCCTTATGAAATATCGATTTGTGTTCTCAACAAAATTTAAAAAGAACATTCCGCTTATGACATTAGAAATAAGCAGCAGTGAAGCAGAGAAAATGTGGGCCAGCAGACTCATTTCTGTGAAATTTGGAATGCCATCAGGGACAGTACTGCATCTGCAGTGGCATTGTAATTTGCCATGCCCACCTCCTCCTTTATCACTCAACCCCCACCCAACCCTAGCTCCACAGGTGTGTCCTGACAGATCTAATCAGCACAGTGTCCTCAATGGAAAGAACCAGGGGGTAGGGAAAGGCACCGATAGCTTCTGCACATAAACATATACAGATACACACACACACACATACACACACGTGCAAGCACACTTACTTTACATGAAAATATTAATGGTGATTTTTTTCTTCAACTTTTATTTTAAGTTCTGGGGTACATGTGCAGGATGTTCAGGTTTGTTACATAGGTAAAGGTGTACCATGGTGGTTTGCTGCACAGACCAACCCATCACCTAGGCATTAAGCCCAGTATCCATTAGCTGTTCTTCCTAATGTTCTCCCTTCCCCCATCTCCCCACAGGCCCCAGCGTGTGTTGTTCCCCAGATGTGGCCATGTGTTCTCATGGTTCGGCTCCCACTTATAATTGAAAACATGCAGTGTTTGGTTTTCTGTTCCTGAGTTAGTTTGCTGAGGATAATGGCTTCCAACTCCATCCATGTCCCTGCAAAGGACATGATCTTGTTCCTTTTTATAGCTGCATGGTATTCCATGGTGTATATCTAATGGTGATTATTTAAGTTAGCAATAATTTTAAAAATTGTTTCTGCTTCTATATTTTATATTTCTCTAAATGAGTTTCCTAGATGAATATATGCATCATCCTCACCCATTCAGTCTGAAACAACAAAACAAGTTGTCAGATTGAATGGGTCAGGATGGTGTATATATTCTTGTTTTGAGTTAGAAACATTGAAAAACTACTGGGTGACTAGAAAGCAGATTGATTTGAGTGGCCTGGGTTCTAGCACTGGAGATATCAGTGTTCAGCTGAAAGCAAGTCTGGTGGAAATAGACCTGTCCAATTGTAAGAAAAGGTGTGATGTGCAATAGTAAGAAAAGGTGTGATGTACACTAGTAATAAGAACCTGGGAAATTTTATTTTTATTTTTTAAAGCTTATTTATTTTATTTTGTTTTTCAACCAACTTCCTGAAAAGTAACCTGGAAAATTATATCAATCATTAACATTAAAAAGCAACAAGCACACACACAAACACACACACAATGTTCTCTTTTGCAAAGGAGCCAGAAACCTTAGCATTCTAACAGAATCCTGTATGCCCAGGGCTGAGTAACCCCAGTGAGCATCTAACTGAAGACTTTCCATCCAGAAGGCACCCCTGCAACCCCTCCAGATTTGTATATCTTGTAATAAAGCTGCCAATGCTTCCAAATATATATGTTAAAAAATAGTCACAGAAAAGTAAATAACATTTCCATTGCCTGTATTGAGCCATTTTTACCCCATATGTTCTCTGATATCATAAGCTTCTCAAAAGCGTGATAATATATTCAACTCTTTTAGTGTTTGAAATGCTTAGAACACTTTTCTTCTTTTTTCCCTTTTCTTTCCTTTTTTATTTTCTTCTTTCTTTCATTTTGAGAGCATTCATTTAGGCCTTCTACGTATAACATCTGCATCATCACAATATAAATAAATTCTCATATTGTAAGATTGCAAAAATGTAGAATACATCAACTGAGGATGTAGTTCTAGCACAGATTAAACATTATAATGCTTAGGTCAAAAGTTCATGCTTTTATACATTCACTTCACTCACCGTCTGGTTTTTCTGTGACTCACTTCTTGCTTCTACATTTGGTGAATGTCTCTTAAAAAGAGAAAAAGAATCTGTGGCCATTTTCCAATATGATGAATGTTAATGGCTCAAAAATTGACAAGTATCATATATTTCTACAATCTAATCTTACTTTTCTATGCTTCCTAAATATCAAAGAGAAGGGAAGATAGCAGTGCAACCTGTGGACCAAGGTTACTTTCTTGCTGTTACATATGTTTTATATTGTCTTTGTTACACTGGGGGAAGCTTGAAACTTAGGAAATCAGTTCAGCACCTAATTAATCCAAAGCAAAGCATTCTATGTACACATCAGTGTGATTTTTGTGAAATTTCCAAGTATAGTTAAAATCATACCTACTTTTATCAAATACCAAGATAATATTGCAGAAAGATTTCCGTAGTTCCACTTTCCATCTCCTGGACAACCATGAAATTTGCAATCTTAGATATAAATAATTTGTCACCTCACTACTCTCCCCTATAAATTTTATTTTCAACAATTTTACCAAACATTTTTGCTATAATCAAGTACCTATCTTCCCAAGTCTTTAGTTTCACATCATAGAAATAATTCAAGCAATAAAATAAGCCATTTCTTAGAATGCATTTTTCTGCAATTTATATAAATGTATAGTTTTTTCTTCAGTTCGTAATTGTAAACGTCTATAAAAAGAGTGATATGGTTTGGCTGTGTCCCCACCAAATCTCAACTTGAATTTTGTCTCCCAGAATTCCCACGTGTTGTGGGAGGGACCCTGGGGGAGGTAATTGAATCATGGGGACCAGTCTTTCCCGTGCTATTCTCATGATAGTGAATAAGTCTCACAAGATCTGATGGGTTCATCAGGGGTTTCTGCTTTTGCTTCTTCCTCATTTTCTCTTGTGACCACCATGTTAAGAAGTGCCTTTCTCCTCCTGCCATTATTCTGAGGCCTCCCCAGCCATATGGAACTGTAAGTCCAATTAAACCTCTTTTCTTCCCAGTCTCGGGTATGTCTTTATCAGCAGCATGAAAACTGATGAATACAAAGGATTAATATCATAGGTCTCTTCACGTATGCCCTTCAGTGATAAGCAACAAATCATTTGAATAATGATTAATGCTTATCAAATATTGGAATAATTTGATAAGCAACAAATTGTTTGAAGAATGTGTGAATTTTTATTACATTAGATGGTTTGATGCTTAGAAAGGGGTTAGAGAAGTCAGAAGTTTAAAGTCATTAGAGAAGAATTGTTAACATCAAATATAATAACATTATTTTAAGCACATAAACTGCATTTATAAATATGCACTATTAAGTATAAAATAGCATAATTTTTTTATTGCTGGCATTCCAAGAAAATTCTAAAAAGAAGTGTACCACGGTTTATATAATTTGCGTCCTTTAAGATAGAAATATAATAATAATAATGAATTAAATATTAATTAGGCTAGGTACAGTGGCTCACACCTGTAATCCCAACACTTTGGGAAACTGAGGTGGGAGGATCACTTGAATCCAGGAGTTCAAGAACAGCCTGGGCAACATAATGACACCCTGTCTTTACAAAAAAAAAAAAAAAAGTTAAGAAAAAGAAGTAATGATAAGAAGTAAAATAATTAGAGAGTAATAATACTGATATATTTGAAACTACTATCTAAAACATATGTAACATAATATTTTTTATTTTATAAACCAAATAAATAATTAATGTAATTAGGATACAAAATTTTCAGCCTAAGACCAAATAAATGCACACATAGAATCAAAGACGTTAAATGGGAAGTCCAAAGCCTTAAATCTGAATTGAAAATATTATGTGAAAACGATTTATTTTTTCTCTTAAAAATGTATCTATTTTTGCTTCACATAGTCAATAGCTTAGCAGTGACCAATTCTCTAACAATGACAATTAATGCCAAATTTTGGACTCTTAAGAATCATTTTCCATGAAAAGAATCCAGTGTTAATTAGAGAAATGGATGATTCTATTTCCGCCCCAAGAAGTATGGCAAAGGAGGTTGGAAAATCTTGTAATATCAAAATGCAAGAAAGCTTTCAACAACTACTGGGCTGTGGTCAACATAACAACAAAAGTAAAATTGATAGGCTCCTGCTGGCCAAAGATAAGACAATATGGGCATCCAAAATAATTCCTGGAAATATACAACTGACCAAGATTAAGTCAGGAAGAAATAGAAAACCTGAACAAATCAATAGAAAGCAGTAATTAAAAATAAGTCTCCCAACAGAGAAAAGCCCAGGACCAGATGGACTCACAGTCAAATTCCACAAAGTAGACAAAGACAAGCTAATATCAATCCTCCTGAAACTATTCTTAAAAATCAGTGAGGAGGGATTTCATATAATGAGTTACATTCTATGAGGCAAGCATCACCCTGATTCTAAAACCAGACAAAGATACAACAAAAAAGGAAAACTACCGGCCAATATTTCTGATAAACATAGGTATAAACATTCTCAACAAAATACTAGTGAACT
The DNA here is from genome assembly GCF_003255815.1 of Theropithecus gelada. Lineage (NCBI taxonomy): Eukaryota > Metazoa > Chordata > Mammalia > Primates > Cercopithecidae > Theropithecus > Theropithecus gelada. The sequence goes on from NC_037676.1 coordinate 60,040,587, forward strand.
GAATTTAACAGCACATCAAAAAGATAATACACCATGATCAAGTGGGATTTATCTCTTAGCAGTACACACACACACACACACACACACACACATATATCTACACACACACACACATATATATATTAAAAATAGTATTTGTGGATGAAACTGTAATTTCTGGAAATTGCCTTAAATTATTAAATTTTTTAAGTATGATAATGGTATTCTAGTAATGTTAAAAAATCTTTGTCTCTTAAAGGTATATGCTTAAATATTTACTAAACAAACTATACAATAATAGAATTTGCTTTAAAACAATGTTTCAAGAATGTGGAGGAAAAGTGTTGGCAGCAGAGAACATAGATGAAAGAATACTTACATGTTGATTATTGTTGAAGCTGGATGTTGGATTGATTATAATACTAACTCTACTTATGTATATGCTTAAATTCTTATAACAAAAAATAAAATATTAAATAGTGTAAAATAGAATGAAGACAAAAGTCTCCAAGACATATTTAATTTTCCTTTAAGAATGCAAATTAATTAAAATTCTTATTGGAATGAAAACATGATTTGAAGTCTAGAGCCTGTTCTAAATTTATATTCTTCCCTTTTTTAGACAACTAAATATATTTTTATTCTTTGGATTCAGTACCATTCATATATATCCTCCTTTTGCTGTATTTATAAAAGATTTCAAATGTTCCTGTGCCTGGCTCATCACTGATTTTTCTTTCTCCAAATAGACACTCATATTTTGACCTAGAAATATAAATTATTCTTGGATATCCATCTTCTAGCACAGTTTTTGACATATTTTAGGTAATAAAAAATATCTGAGGAATGGATGAGGAATGAAAAAAACTAAAAATGCTTGTACCTATTTCAAGAGAAAGAGAAGAAAACATTTAAAGGAGAAAATATCAAATTCAGCTTCTATTAAAAAAAAAAATGGGCCAGGCACGGTGGCTCACGCCTGTAATCCCAGCACTTTGGAAGGCCGAGGCAGGCAGATCACTTGAGGTCAGGAGTTCGAGACCAGTCTGACCAACATGGTAAAACCCCATCTCTACTAAAATTAAAAAAAAAAAAAAAATTAGCCAGACATGATGGCTTATGCCTATAACCCCAACTATTTGGGAGGCTGAGGCAGGAGAAATGCTTGAACCCAGGAGGCAGAGGTTTCAGTGAGCCAAGATTGAGCCACTACACTCCAGCCTGGGCAGCAGAGTGAGACTCCCTCTCAAAAGAAAAAACAATGACTAAGGAATATGTATAGAGCACAGGAAACCATAACAAATTTTAAAATTTCTTCAAGTTCTGTCCATATATAATGGCAAAAGAACACTGAGTATTAGGAATAAGATCAGATGAGATATTAATGAGAGCTGTTTATTTTACCATCTTGCATAATAGTAAATGGAAATGCCTTCATGTCTAAATGATAGCATACAGAGAGAAAATAAGGCAACGTCCAGGGTCTCTTTAAAGATAAAACCCTTTGAGATTCCAACTTTACAGAACCAGTGCATTCCCAAGGCAAAGTAAAATTGCTCTTTAGCTGAAGCAGGGATTAAAGCCGAACACTCTGTTGGAATGGTTTAGTTCTGCCCAGTGAATGGGCTGTACTGTCCCTGAGGCAATATAATTCAGTCTGTTCTCTCTTCAGTGTGAACGCTAGCTAGCCAGGAGCTTATTCCTTGAAGGACATTTGAGAATACTGTGCCACACAACTTAATATATGAAGCTACTTGTCAGGCATTTCCAAAAATCAGAGTTGCCCGGAAAGGAATCTCAGAGCCAGAATAGCCTTGGGAAAGGGTCACATCTGCCTTTAGCTCCCCCATTTTCATCCTCCTAAGTGCCCCATGGTCATCCTAGCCTGGCTTTGTCCTTCCCAGGCCCCAGCCTCTCAGACCATAGATGCTCCATCCCCATCCTCATCAAATATGAACTTGCTTAAATCCCTAGGGCTTTATGCTCTGCTTGGGTGGCTATATGTGTTTGTGATTGTGTGTGTGTGTGCATGTGTGTGTACAGATATGAGTATGTTCCTCTTACACAGAGACAAATTTGCATTTTATCAAAATTTTTCTAAAAATAATGCATTAAACTACATGCATTCTCAATTTTTTTTCTTTAATCTGCAAACATTTTTTCTAAATAAAGAACCCCCAATATATAATACGAGAACAGAATTTCTATGATTCAAGTAAGATGGGGTGTTTGAAGTCCGTGACTTGAACTTCTCACCTCCTCTAGGCAGCCCCTGAGAGACTGGCACAGTACCCTGAAGCTTCAAGTCATGCAATTTGAATGCATCCCCTTAATTCAAACAAACAACGCTGGCCAAACCAACAAGAGCAGGGTTTCATAGCAGGAAATCTTTGTGTCCTTCCAACTAGATCCCATGGTTATCTGTCTGTTTTGTTTTTTTTTTTTTTTTCTTTTTTTTTTAATTTGGAAGAGCTGGCCATGAATCAAAGATCACTTTTTGCTGTGGCTCATTTACTACTACAAAAGATTCCTTCCAATGCCTCATTCCTCGCTTGCTGAATTTTATGAGTGCCATGCTGTCTGCAAGAAAGCACTTCCTTTCTCTTAACAACAGCAAATCTGTTTTGTTTGATTCTCCCTTAAAACTGATTAATATTTTAATTTTCTTACTTCTTCATTCCCAGATACAATTACTGTACAAGAAATAAGTGTGAATATTGAACAACTGAAAAAATAGGGAGTGGTATAGGCAGAAGTGAATGGGTCTTTGGATGCTTTGCTGTAATAGAGAAGTAGGACAGTCTGGAGTGGGTAAATGTCATGATCAAAGACAGATTCAAATTTGAAGGACCAAATGCCAGAGAAACAGAGAATGAGAAAAGAAGCCTGCTTGCAAAAGAATAACGGGTGATGGGTTAAATTACAGGCAGATGCTCATCTTAAGGATGTGCTTCAGTTTATTGCACTTCACAAATACTGCAGTTTTGTGTGTAGGTTTTGTTGTTGTTGTTGTTGTGTTGTTTGTTTATCTGTTTTTATGAATTGGAGTTCTGTGGCAACTGTGCATTGAGCAAGTCTATCAGAGCAATTTTTCCAGCAGCATGTGTAAACTTTGTGTCTCTGTGTTGCTCTTTGGTAGTTCTCACAATATTTCAAACTTTTTTATTATTACATATGTTATGATGATCTATGATCAGTGGTCTTTGATGTTACTATTGTAATTGCTTTGGGGCACCAGAAACTGTGCCAATATAAGATGGTGAACTTAATCAACAAATGTTATGTGTGTTTTGACTACTCCATAAACTGGCCATTCACCCTTCTCCCTCCCTCTTCTAAGGCCTCCTTATTCCTTGAGACACAACAATATTGACATTAGGCCAATTAATAACTCTACAATTGTCTCTAAGTGTTCAAATGAATGGAAGAGTTATACATCTCTCTCTTTAAATCAAAAGCTGGAAATGATTTTGCTTAGTGAGAAAGGCATGTCAAAAGACAAGATAGACCAAAAGCTAGTCCTCTTGGGCTAAACAGTTAACCAAATTGTGATTGCTAAAGTAAAGTTCTTGAAGGGAGTTTAAAGTGCTACTTCAGTGAACACTCAAAGGATAAGAAAGCAAAACTGCCTTATTGCTGATATGTAGGAGGTGTTAGTAGTCCGTATAGAAGATTAAACCAGCCACAACATTCCCTTCAATCTAAACCTAATCTAGAATAAGGCCTTAACACTCTTAAATTCTGTGGAGGCTGAGATAGATGAGAAAGCTGCAAAAGAAAAATTGATATCTAGCAGAGATTTGTCAATGGGATTAAGGAAAGAAGCCATCTCCATAATATAGAAGTGCAACGTGAAGCAGCAAATCCTGATGGAGAAGCTGCGGCAAGTTATCCAGAAGATCTAGCTAAGATCAGCGATAAAGATGGCTACACTAAACAACAGATTTTCAATGTAGAAGAAACAGCTATATTTTGAAAGAAGATGCCATGTGGTACTTTCATAGCTAGAGAAGAGAAGTCAAAGCCTGGCTTCAAAGCTTCAAAGATAGGCTGACTCTTATAGTGGGGGCTAATGCAGCTGGTGACTTTAGGTTGAAACCAATGCTACCATCTGAAAAAATTCCAGAGCCCTTAAGAATTAAACTAAATCTACTCTGCATGTGCTGTAGAAATAAAACAACAAAGCCTGCATGACAGTACATCTGTTTACAGGAAGGTTTACTGAATATGTTAAGCCCACTGTTGAGACATACTGCTATGGAAACAAAAAGATTCAAAATATTATCATTCATTGACAATGTACCTAGTCACCCCAAAGCTCTAATGAAAATGTAGAAAGAGGTAAATGCTGTTTTCATGCCTGCTAACACAACATTCATTCTGCAGCTCATGGACCAAGAAGTAATTTTGACTTTGAAGTCTTGTTATTTAAGAAATACATTTTGTACAGCTCCAGCTGCCACAGATAGTGATTCTTCCAATGGATTTGAGAAAAGTAAATTAAAAACCTTCTTGAAAGAATTTGTCATTTTAGATGCCCTTAAGAACATTTGTGATTCAGAGAAGGTCAAAATATCATTAACTGGAGCTTGGAAGAAGTTGATTACAAGCCTCCTCGTGGAAGACTTTGAAGGGTTCAAGACCTCAGTGGAGGAGGTAACTGTAGATGTGGTAGAAATAGCCAGAGAACTAGAATTAGAAAATTAAAAGTAGAGCCTGAAGATATGACTGAATTGCTGCAATCTCACTATAAAACAAATGAAGACTTGCTTCTTATGGATGAACAGAGAATGGTTAATTGAGATGGAATCTACTCCTGGTGAAGATGCTGTAAACATTATTTAAAAGACAACAAAGGTCTGTCAAAAGAAATGATTTAGAATATTCTATAAACTTAATTGATAAAGCAGTGGCAGAGTTTGAGCAGATTAACTTCAATTTTGAAACAAGTCTATGATGGCTAAAATGCTATCAAACAAGATTACATACTACAGATAAATCTTTAGTAAAAGGAAAAATCAATTGATGAGGCAAAGTGTATTGTTTTTTTATTTAGAGAAATTACACAGCCACTACAGTCTTCAGCAACCACCACCCTGATCAGTCAGCAGCCATCAACATGGAGACAAGACCTTCCAGCAGCGAAAAGATTACCATTTGCTGAAGGATCAGATGATCATTAGCATTTTTAGTAACAAACTATTTTTTAAAAAAGGTATGCACATTTTTTAGACATAATGCTATCGCATAGTTAATAGGCTACAGTATAGCGTAAAGATAACTTTTGTATGTGCTGAGAAGCCAAAAAGTTTGGACTTGCTTTATTGCAATATTCACTTTGTTGTAGGGATCTGGAATCTGGAACCATACCTACAACGTCTCCAAGGTATGTCTATAAGAGGGACTCATGTGGATAGCTAAGTGTGTGGTTATCTGTATCAAGTACAGAGGACAGATAAGCATGTGTTTCCCTCCAGAGTTCTTGATACTTGCAAGTTGATGGTTACCCTAGAGGTCTGAGCAGGGTTGGACAGCAGGCAGGCACTAGGGATGGAAGCAGCTACCTGCAATAAGTTGTTTTGGCATACAATGAGTCCCTTTCTTATTTCCTGTGCTATGTCCCCAGAGCATAAAGTAAGCTGCCAAAGTAGTCCAGTCTCAAGGTGGAATATGGCAATCACCAACAGGAGCAGCCTGGTCTTCATCATAGCACTTCCCAGCTATGTTAATTAGATAATTTGTTTTCACAGTAATGAATTGAGGCTAGTGACCGTAACTAACTTGTATGTGTTGAACTGAAGAAGCCTCTTTCAATAATTTACTGGGGAAATAACAATGAGCAAGGAGCACAAAGCGTTCCCAAAAAGATAGAATAAGAATAGCAGGTCTTTCGATCTCTAGCATGGCTGTTCCCCTGCTTCTTACTCTTCAGGAATATATAATATCCCCCTAAGTTGAAGATGCAATGTCAGGATCTGGCTGTTCCTTCTTGGCTTTAAGAGCTAAGGATCTATGGTATTTCATGCACCTTGTTGAAAGGTGAATTTGCAGTGGGATGGAAAATAAATTTCATCTTATGTGCCATCCTCGGTACCTGCCTGGAACACTACTGAGAAGGAATCCGAGGCTGGTTCCAGGCTCAGCAGGAAAGAGTGCCTGGTCAATGGATTAACAGCACCCACCCCAAGCCCAGGGTATCTATGCCTGTTCGCCTGTTCGCCTGTTCATGGGGCCTCAGCAGAAGGCGCTCAAGGTCACTATTCCTATACTAAGACTGGCTTTTACATTGAAGATGATTCAACCAAGAATGTTTCATAAAGACAGTGAGTGTTTGTCACATGTACAATTAGTCAATGAATTATCATTTTCAGTGAGTTATATCTAAATTTACTTCCTTCCCATTGGTAGGAAATTCTTTATTTTCTCTGTAAATAGCCAAATCCTGGGAAACAAAAGATACTAAACTAAGACAATCTAAGTCAAAATAAATATTAGGCATTTCCAAAGGCATATTCTTTGGAATACTTCCTAGAATGGTTCTCACGAATGATAATATTAGTTTCATGATTGAGAAAATTCTCTGAAACTCAGTTGCCCCCATTTCAAGGGTTTCCTTTATTAATTTGTATTTGAAATCACAGTGCCTAGTACACATCTTTTATAATGATTTTTAAAATGCTTTCTTTAGGTATATGGCTGATTTCTAGATGAATATATTTTCAATTTTTCTTCTCTTGCTCCTTGATACTTGAGACTGGACGTCTAACTAACACTAATGTGAATGTAATTCTAAGGTGAACTCATTCAATGTTAAAATGAGGTGATACTGACATGCTTTCAATGAGGCATCAGATCTTTGATCATCACTGTAAAGTCCCTGAAGGAAAGTTCCTTAATCACATTGGCCCATTATCTTTATTAAGCAGCTCTGGGCACCATTACCTTCAAACAAGCTCTGAAAATAGGCTCTGACTTCTGGGCATCAGTAATGTCGGTAAATGTCAAACTGTTCCATTTCTCCTAATCTCACCTATATGATGATAATTTAATTACGAAACACACCTTGGGCTTTTCAGTCTAGATTTTTATGTATTTATTTTCCATGGAGAGTAGAGTTTCCTTATGATGCCAAAAAATATGAAAATAGAAGGACACCAAATATACATGAGAAGTAAAGCCATTAAAAATATCTGTTAGCCAATAAACTAATAAAAAAGATATCAATACAACTTCTGTTTCAGCCTTCTGCTGTGTTGAGATAAGAAAGGAAAAAGAGAGAGCGGAGGAAGGCATAAAGGCAAGTAGGGAAAGAGGAAAGGAGGAAGGGAACAGACAGGAAGGAACAAATGACAAAGGAAAGAAGGTCAAACGTGATTTATTTATTTATTTAACAGACACGTAGAAACTTACTCTGTGCACCTTAAAAAAAATAACTCATTGAAATCTTCTAAGAAATTAACAGGTAGGGCTGATTATCATCCTCATGTTAGACAAACTGAGGCACACAGTGAATAAGAGTTTGAGTATTTTGCCCAAGATCATACAGCTAGTAAATGGTAGAACTTAAGTTTGAATACAGGCAGTTCATTGAAAATAAATCACTTCCTTTATAAATAAAAAGTATTAAATCAGCTCATTTTTGAAGCATATAATCCAGAGCAAAACTATAATGGGCATAATAATAGTCTTCTAGTAAAAATAAATTTTGTAAATGTAAGTGACTTTTTTATGATCTGACATTGGAAAAACCATTATAAGTTATACCAATGCCACTTTTTCAGCTACTTTAGTTCCTAATCAGCATGATGATTGTAAGTGTTATCAATAGTGATCTTTAAATGCTTCAAATTTCATTTTAACTTGGAAGATTAACACTCTGTTAATGTGTTAATTAACACATTAAGATGGAAATTATAAGAAAAAAATGCACAAAGCACTTTCAGAAAAACGTGGGTTTATGCTATGGCATTTAAAAACCACTTTTAAAAGTTTTCGTTTTTTAACTATTACTTTCTGATAATCTTAAGTAAAACAGTAAATTCACTGCCCTTCGATTTTGCAGTTCCTGTGCATTTATTCTAATGTTATTTTCATCCCTTGAAATTAGTCAGATTGGATTACAAAAGGCTAGCACTATACCAACTGTGCTTAGCCCTTGAAATCTTGAATCTTTCTGGCTAGTCTGTCAATTACATGATTAAACCAGATAAACTACATGCAATTCCACTCAAAACTGAAGATCAGAGAACTCTCTGATTGGCTCTAAATATATTGGCAAAATGGAGCAAATGAAAAAAAATTAATTTTGTCTGATCAAATAAAAAATATTGGTCAAGATAGTTCCTTCATGTAAGAAACAGGATATGAAAATCAATTTTAGTGGACTATAAATTAATAAGTGATTCTAACAAAGATTTTCTCGGGCATTCTCCTAAGAAAGCAGACCAAAATGAAAGATTGATCAACTGTTAGAACTGACGGGAGCTTCGGAATGAATCCTTTGGCTAAAAAGCTGGCCAAGATCACGGGAAGTCTCAACAAAGTAGCAAATTAATCACAGAATCCTTTGTACACTGTAACAATCCACGGGCTCTCTAGTCTACTTCAATAGAGCCATTGGTCACAAATGTGTGAAAAGTGTAATTTAATTACATGGAAAAGTCTAATTTGCACAGAGTAGATTTGACAAGAGCAATGATCCACCATACTTCTCCTGAGCTATGGTTATATCTACCTTGATCTTGGAGCTGCCCACTAACCAGGGGTTAGGCAGAGAAGGCATCTATATACTAAGGACAAAATAATTTTCTCTATATAAGTATGTTAGAATATCTAAGAAGTCTCATGTCATTGTCCTCACGATTCAGTGTCCTTTTAAAATATGGGCACCGGCATCATATTGTTAAGAAAATAGAGACTAAATTAAGTTATGCAATTTTAAATTAAAATAATAATTGAATTTTTATTTTAACAAGCAAGTGTGTCCATTTATTAATAATGTCAGCTGGTCTTTCTTTCAATGTGTCTATCAGCCTATTCATTGGTCATTCTACCCACATGCAATCCTGTTCATTTACTAATGATTTCAGCTGGTCTTTAAATGTGCCTGCCTATTCAATCCTTATGAACAATACCTTTGATCACTTAATTCACATAGGTCTTTGGAGAGAATGAGCCCTGCTACTGACATGCTTCTGCCTAAATCACCCCAAGCCTTCATTAAACTGACCCTTTTATGTTTAAAGTTGAATCTTCTCTCTTCTCCCTATACCCAAATTGTGAAACATAATTTCCCTAGTGCTTTGCACTTCACAATCTACATTTATAGTAATGCCTCAGAGACTGTGTGGCATTCTGCAGCTTCCTCACAATAATGAAAGCAAAACTCAGACTGCACACCCCATACTCCGGAGCAGCATTATCAACAAACCTTGCTAGCATCGTAACTTCCAGAGGTGAGGGGAGGCCGGAGACAAACCATAGTCACACGAGGCAGACAAGAATCTTCCTCACAAGGCTGCATCACAAGAAGAAAGCTTCCCATTAAATGCATGATGTAAGCAAGTTCGGAGACACAGTGAGTGGTATATGCTATCGGTCTATTTCCTGCATGCTGAACACTTGTTGGATCAAATGGAAAAATTAACTGTTCAGTTATACACTATTTTTCATGTGGCTATGATACGTTCTTATATGTTTATGCAGAAGCAATAAAATCATTTGTTGAGGAAGACAAACATTCAATGTTTTCCACACCAGGAATTATTTCTATCAAAAGCTTCCTTGGAAGCGTATTTCTCATTAAATTTGTACATTCCTAAAGCACAGCCTTCTCATTACCAAGATACTGTTCCTCTTGTTTAAAGTACTGTTCTCAAAACTGCTCAGTAATACCATTTAAAGCACTGCCACTAATCAAAGTCCAGTCACAAATGTGAAGCATTTACACTGGCTAAGAAAATACATCTTGTGGAATTTTGTAACAAAGCACTGACATTAAATAAACATGACATGTTTTCAAGCAAGCATGCCTTTTTATTTATACTTTTTCATATTTTTAATGTGTCCTGGAGTTAACTTTGTCAAAAAATCTGCTAGAGTTCATGACCACTTAAGACTTGGGCTACATAGGAGATTCATTAGCTTCTTATAATTTTTATCCTTTAAAAAGCCTGAATAAATCATTTATTTATTTTAAATCACTACTAAATTTTCAATATAGCTATTTCATTTTCAATAAATCCCTTGCCAAAAAACAAAATCCCATGTACTAGTAAATAACTGAATAAACAAAAACAGAGCATGCTGTAATTTTTACTGCTACCATAATCAACACAAAGGACACAAGAAATTATTCTATAGTATCACTCTAGCCAAAACATTTTAGAATCATGTGACATTTCTTGGGATGAACTGATACTAGGAAATAGCCTTTTGTATCTATCTTTTTTTGTGTGACAGAGCCCCCCTGTCACCCAGTTTGGAGTGTAACGGCACAATCTTGGCTCACTGCAACCTCGGCCTCCCAGGTTCAAGCTATTCTCCTGCCTCAGCCCCCCAAGTAGCTGGGATTATAGGCAGGTGCCACCGTGCCCGGCTAATTTTTTGTATTTTCAGTAGAGACAGGGTTTCACTGTGTTAGCCAGGATGGTCTCGATCTCCTGACCTTGTAATCGGCCCGCCTCGGCCTCCCAAAGTGCAGGGATTACAGGCATGAGCCATAGCGCCCAGCCTTGTATCTGCCTTTGTGTTTATCTATAGGCACTGGGAAATTGACAGTGTTTCTCAGCACCTTTCCAAATATTTCTGTCCTCCTAACAAAGAGTAAAAGTCCTGGTATAGATCAATGATAAGTATCATAGAAATAAACAGAACACTCAGAAATTGCTTTTAAAAATGAGTGTTTCAGGTTAGCATCAATCACATTGCTTTGTTTTGCTTTGTTTTGTTTTGTTTGTCTTCATTCATATATTCTCAGCACAGTCTTGCCCTGAGCATGAAATTCTTTTAGAAAAAAGCCCTGGGGTAGGCTTTGACCCACTGACATTAATGAGATTAGAAAAAAGCCCTGGGGTAGGCTTTGACCCACTGACATTAATGAGACCTCTGTATTCTGAGAAAATGTACTGCGGAGGGAAAGGAGATGAGAACTTGGCAATAGATCACATCAGAAGAGTTTAGCCAAAGATTTATGCAAAGAAATTTTATTCTAGAGTTGGCCATGCTCTATAGAGAAAGCCAAGCTTTTAGTGTTCTGTATTGGGAGTCTGGCTTCTTTCAAACTACAAAATGAGCAAAATCAACTTTCTTTACATTTCGAAAGGAAATAGCACTCACACTGACAACAAAGGCATTATTTGAGTCCAAAGTTCATTTTAAATAAATATATATGGTTAAACAAAATGATCTGCCTTAAGTCAACAGAATTATGACTTGCGCCAGGAGAAAATGAAGAAAAACAGCTGAGGCTGAGAAGCCCAGGCTGGCGTTTGGGTGGGAGGTATGCCTGTGAATGCTGAGCCTTGACAGTTCACTCTGACCAGTTATGTAATCCAGAATACAGCCTGCGTGAAAAAAACAAAAAACAAAAAAACAGAGAGAGAGCAAGAGAGAGAGACTGGTAATAAATAATGGCTTAGCAGGTCTGCAGTTAACAGAAGGGAGCATTTAATTAAATAGTAAATACTTGGGAATACAGATTTGGCTTAGCATTAAACACAGATCAGGTAGCAAATAATTGGAGCAAATGTGTGAGATTTTGCATATTTGGTTTTTTAAAGCTTATTCTTACCTTATAAATATTTTTCTCACTTGATGTAAAATATATTAAATAAATCTGGTAATTGGAAAGATCCCATTTTACCATTCAACTGTAAACCCAGTAGTCTGAAATAAGCTTTCCCTCAAAAAAAAAAAAAAAAGAAAAGACCAAGGAACAGGATACAAGTGCCCAACCTATTCTACAGATGTCCCTCCATTCCCAAGTTACCAAGCCCTAAAATGTCAACATTTCATAATTAAAAGGAAATAGCCCTCTGCATCCTCATTAACTATAGCAACTTTTGAAAAATGACATTTCCTACCAAATCAGCTCCAATTTATTTTTTGTCTTTTGTGAGATACTGCAAACTCATTTAGCAAATCAGTTTTGTTACTATAGTGACAGACTCAACCTATTTAAACTCACATGGAGGTTTTCCCATGGTTTGCTGTATTTGGGAGCCGCCTCAGTGTTTGCACGAGGCAAAACCTTCTTTAGAAACTGAATCTGTACGGCTGGGTATGGTGGCTCATGTCTGTAATCCCAGCACTTTGGGACGGTGAGGTGGGAGGATCACTTGAGGTCAGAAGTTCAAGACGAGCCTGACCAACATGGTGAAACCTTATCTCTACTAAAATACAAAAATAAGCTGGGCATGGTGGTGTGTGCCTGTAATCCCAGCTACTCGGGAGGCTGAAGCAGGAGAATAAATTAAACCCAAGAGGCGGTGATTGCAGTAAGCAGAGATCATGCCACTGCACTCCAGCCTGAGTAACAGAGCGAGACTCCATCTCAAAAGAAAGAAAGAAACTGAATCTGTACATAGGGCACACTCTGGAAACTATCTGTGAGAGAGAGTACATTTAAAAAGAGATTTCAGATTCACTCTTCCCACTAGATAGTTAACGTTGTTTTTGAATTCAACCTGATTCTTACCACCCACTCCCGCCCCCAGGCAGTGGTTCTCAGGAGGAAGATGGTGGACATTGGTTTTGTATCCAAAAACAAAACTGGCTGAGGGTGGGGGCACAGGAGATGGGGGACACATGTTTAAATAACATTGCTTTCCAGAAATCCTATTTGCATGGTCACTCACCCCTGTGCCTTTTGAAGCAACTTTTCCTGAAGGAAGTGTGTCAGGTCTCAGGTGTCTTTGTGTGAGCCAAAAAGATGGGAACAGAATTTGATTCCAGGGATGGACAGGGAGCTATGCTTGCAGGAATGCAAGAACTCAGCATTCCAGGTGTGAAAGAGTGGGTCATGTGCTACCTTGGCTGTGCAACTGGGAAAATGGCTTGGAGGTGGCGGACTGGGAACTGATTTAAGAAAGGGAAAACCTAGTCCATAGTGGACAATGAAGCTGTAATTTGTATGGATAAGACTTTGGGTTTTAAGTCACTGGTTTCGTTTTTCATGCTGCCATGCTTTATGTAAATGCTTAGCACAAATAACAAACTGTCCATTCATTTTAAATGTTATTATTTCTCAATGAAAGATGTTGTGGAAAACTTGGAGAAGTGAAGGTAAAAGGGGAAGAGAGAAGGGTGAAAGGAAAAATGAGTTTCCATGATTTTTATTCCGCTTTCTCATCACATGTCCATGTCTGGAGTCTAGATATTTTTTCTTATTTTCTTTCTGGAAAGGGCAGTTAGCGTCTGACACAGTTAGTACCTTCCCTTCTTCCATATTCCTCTGAAACTCTTCTTCTGCCATAAAACGTTTTTATACATGTGCTTCTTTAATGGTTTTATAATAAAAGAATAGTTGTTTTTGAAAGCCACAGCAAGCATCCCATGTTTTCATCTACAGGATTTGGGATTATGGCCGTCCATGGGCACTGTCTTAACTATTTGTTAAGACATTGAGACAAGAACGTGTCAGCGATTCCACAGCACAACTATGTTCTTGATATTATCTAAAAATAAAGACTACAGTATCTTTACATGTCAATGATTTTGCTTTTAGGTTCTTATGCTACAGAATTCTGGATCTGAAATTGGCTTTCAATACTTTGAGGTTAAGAATTTCCAAAAAAACATTCATCATTTTTTTTTAGATTCTAATTTGTTAAAAAATTATTTAAGGGCTAACGTTTCATTAACAATGCACTGAGAAATGAAGAACATACTCAGAGAATCTTTAGGTACCATCTGAAATCTTGGATTTGAAAAAGTCCCTTCAAGTCAGATTTTCCTGAAAATTACTGTACCAATCTTAAAAAAGGGGGAGCACCGGTACTTCAAGAAACCTCTAGAGAAAGGGAATCTGAATTACAAAATCCTCAGATAACACAATTATTTATAAGCTGAATGAGAAGGGGCAAAATGACAGCTATTCAATGTCAAAAGAAATATTCTATTAAAAGAAAAAGAGAGAAGAGAAACAGAATATGAAAAATAGACAGTATGGATTGCTGGAAAGAGAGGAACAAAGAAAATGTAGACAAAAATAGGAGTAGCCCAAACAATGAAAAGCAGCCTTGAGACAGAGGCTCAAGATTGACATTACTTGGTGTTTTGTAGTTGCTGTATCGCAATAGCATCATACAAGGGAATATGTGTGACTCATGATCGTATTTCTCATTTTACAAGTGACAATCTTGTATTGGTGTACCGTTCAGAGTTCTTGTATTTTTTCATCCGATAAAATCTCTTTTTCTTATGAGTTTGCAAAACAAAAACAAATAAGATTTCATTGAATAAATACTTAAATTATACTTATTCATTTCAAATCACATTTTGATATTTTCATGCTTTCTCTGAGAAGTGGCTGAGGAATAAATGATTTAATCCCAATGGGGTAAATACTGCTAATTTTGTCGAGAAAAATGTAAACTCAGTGTCTTGGTTTGGGCTCCCCACAAATGGTGAAAAGTGCTTGGATGCAGGTAGTTTACAAGAAAGGCATGGAAACAACCTAAGTGTCTGCTCTAGGTGAATGGATAAAGAAAATGTGAAATTGGAATTTTACAGTGGCATTTTTAATGGAAAGCTATTTAACCTTAAAAAAGAAGGAAATCTTGCCATTTGTGACAATGTGGATGAACCTGGAGGACAGAATGCTAAGCAAAATAACCTAGACACACAAAGACAAATGATGCATGACTTCACTTATATGTGGAATCTAAATAGTTGAATGGAGAATAGTGCTGGTTACCAGAGCTTGGGCGTCGGGGAAATGAAGAGCTGTTGGTCAAAGGGTACAAACTTGCAGTTATAAGAGGAATAAGTTGTGGAGATCTAATGCAAAATTTGGTAACTGTAGTTAAATAATAACAATGTGTTATAACCTGAAATTTGCCAAGACAATACATCGTAACTAGTCTTACATGCACATGCACACACACACTATGTGAGGGGATGGATGTGTTAATTAGCTTGATTGTGGTAATTTCGTAATGTACACATATATTAAAACATCACAGTACACACCTTGAATGTATATAATTTTTATCTGTTAACTATACCTCAATAAAGTTGGAAAAAATGAAAGAGAAGTGAAGGAGCAGGAGGAGCAAGATGGAGAGGGAGAAAATCCCATAAAGAGTCCACAATGTAGGTTGCAGCTGTGAGGATGACTCTCAGAGCTGAAGGGAAAAAAAAGCGCACACATACCAGCTGCCATCCGCCACTGCCTGAGAGCTGTCCCTAGGAGTGTTAACTCTCCTGTGTTTCTCAGCTGTGCCTGCCTGTATCTGGGGCTGAAAAGGGCTTCTGTTTCTTACCAAAAAAAAAAAAAAAAAAGAAGAAGAAAGAAAGAAAAAATCCTAAGGCAGAAAAGCAGAGAGAGGAACAGAGGGTGATTGAGGTGGGGTGCAGGCAGCATGCACACAGATTCTTCACCACAGCCATAGTTAAAGTCAGTGGGTCCAGGAGAAGAATGGAGGACATGAAAAGCATTTGCGTTGATTCACCTTCACATGACTCGGATCTACAGAGGCTACCTGATAAACTTTGTCACCTCTTCAGAGGTGGCCAGCATAATCCCTAACAAATACATAGTATGTAATAGGACAAGCAAACATCCCACTGCACAGCTAGTACCAGGGTAAACACTAGACTTTGTCCTCTCCCTCTTCACTCCCCGCTTTCTTCCCTTAGCCAGCCCTTTAGCTGCTCTGGGGTCTTGCAAGATTAGATGACCCTGTCTTTCATCTCTTAGGGTCTGAGTACCTTTGCTGGCTCTGGTTGATTGCTGCAGTTGCATGTTGATATTGTCACTGATATGGGAGCACCAAGAGGTGATCCCACTGAACCCGAGTTCTAGATTATGCCTCCCTGTCCCTACTCCCTGTAACAGCATCTCTAGCTACTCATGATGATTATGGTTATTTCTCCTGGCTGCTGACTCCTTTCTTTGAGGGTTGCCCTACCAGCATGAGGATCCCAAAGTGACCGGAGTTGTAATTGTAGCTTCAGGTTGGTTGATCACTTACTCTGTCCTTGGAATCTGCGACCTCTGATCCAGCAAAACCTAAAATAGTGGAGCTGGGACTCATAAATTCTGCAAGTGGGCTACTAAGAGTTTTAATGAAGGACACCAATTGTATTTTCACTCTTTGTTCCCAGACCCATGTTGTTGGCTATTAGAGTCCAGCTATTGGAGACCACATAACATTATTGAATATTTACTGTATATAGACTATTTTGGAGAACAGAGCTACCTGTGGAAGTGTATCATCCTGAACTGGCTTTTTAGATGAGCCTTTAGTTAGTCCCTTAATAAGAATTATGGTAGAAAAAAAAGAGTCGCACAGTCATGTGCCCTCTGTCACACTTCTACTGCTGAATAAAATGAGTCCCTCAGCCCAAGATGATGTTATTCAGGACCCCATGTCAGTAAAGCAGGCATTCTCAAAGCACTCTGATAATGGTAATATTCAACGGAACATCCAGAGATGGTTCCTGCAATCAGTATTGTGACAGAAAGCAAGAGAATTAACATAGCTCTGGAGTGAGAATGAGGGTGTACTGCTGTATTTCCCATACAAAAACTGCCTTTGGTAATTTCTATTCTTAGTATTAAAAAATATATCATCATCAGATCTGTGGCCTTATACCAGGCACAGAGATTATCTTCATTTCAGTAAGGAATCCATTTGCATAACAAATCTTGGGTTAAGTTTCTGTAGTCCACCATTATCCACCAAAATTCTAATGGTTTTCACAGGGAAGTGAATCGAGTAAGAATAGGATTAGGCTTACTACCTCTGCAACCTTTAGCTCTCCAAGAGAGGTCTAATTTTTCTTATTAAACCCAGGATATAGTAGTTCACCTGATTTACTATATTTCTGGGAGAGCCAGGTTCGGAAATCTCCACTTGGCTTTTTCTAATACAATCTTTTACTCCACAGGATACGGGACAACCTGAGGGCTCCGCCAGTTGCTAAGTATATTTATCTCAATTATACACACAGGGAAGTGACTGAGAAAATGACCACAGAGTAGATCAATATACTAACTGAGCCCTCTATGAAATGAACTTAGACCAGCAGCCCATTTATCACATGGTCTTTACAAGGCTCACCCTAACTTTGAACCACATTGACATTTCATGTCCCCTAGTATTAGTGTCAGCTCAAGACCTGTGTTCAACAGCTCTCAAATGTCTGGGTGACTTTCTTTGCCTAGTAGACTCTTACTCTAGTAAATGACTAGCGGCCTCTCTGGAGGAGTATAAATGTGTTTAATATTGGTGGTGGCATTGCAGGTTTTTCCTCAAAGAAAGTCAGTCTTCCCTTTAATCTATGGAACCTGCACCTGAGAACAGCTAAGATCTAGAAACTGAGTAAGAGATGGCTATTTTCCGATGTAATCACTAGGCACAGTGTACACATACCCTTCTCTTCTGTAGTAATGTCCTTTTCTGGTTATTAGTTAAGAAGTACCCTAGTTGGTTGTCTGTCTATGTTGCCCCTAGGAATATGGTATCTATTAGCTGTCACCTCAGATTCCTACCACTTTGGATGGCCCTTTGGTCTTGCTGACTATTACAAGATAAACAACTTCAACATACTGATTAATTACAGCAGTTAAATTTATTCTTTTACTTGAAATCAAGCCCAGTATCTTAATTTGGGTTCTCCCAAAAGATAGCCTAAACTGGAACTTGGGTGAAGGATTTTATTTGCCATGAAATCCCAGAAAACATGAGTGAGGGAACAGAAAGGACATGAATGACCTGGTAGCTACATGTGACTGTGGATTATTGTAGAAACAGCAGAAAGACTAACAAAAAATATGCTATTAAAGTCATTGCTGTGAGCAACGGGGCCTCAACTCTGCTGGCTCCTCTAAGAAGCATACAGAATGCAGCCCAGAATTATTCACCATCCCTTATGCCCCACTGGTTGAAGGTTACCACCAGGGTCATTAATGCCCTGTATTTCTAAGCTTTTCCGTCTCTCTCTCTTTCCATATATATGTATATACATATGCATATGTAGTATAGTAACTATACTATGTACTCTCTTTCTCTCCATATATATGTATATACAGCATCCAGAGATGGTTCCTGCAATCAGTATTGTGACAGAAAGCAAGAGAAATACATACATATATATGGAGAGAGACAGTAGATAGTATAGTATATTATATACTATACATATAAATATATTTATATAGTATAAACATTTAAAATATATTTGATAGTGTATACTAGATAAAATTATTTAATATAACAGTATATAAATTAATTGATACAATAAAATAATTTATAATGAAATTATAAGATATAATGTATATCATTATATATTAAAATATGTATCAGATATGGAAAACTATTACGCCTGGAGAAGGGCAAAGAGGAAGGAAGCACTTCAAATTCAGCATCACAATCCATCATTCACATTCTTTCTTTTTCTTCTGTGTGCGTGTGTGTGTGTACATAATATGAATAAGAAATATTCTACTCATGTGCTTATTTTATTGAAATAACTTGAGGAAGTTCATCAGTATAATAGAATTTCAAGATTGGGGAGTAAAGAATATAAGATGCTAGTTAGCAGTGAGCATAATAAATGGATGATAATATCATAAGCTGGTATGTGACTATCACAAAAAAATTCTTGATAATAATAAACTTAAGGTAAGAAAAAACTTGTCCATTTATATTGTTTGGGGAAGAAGAAGGAGAAAAAGCATTGTTCATTGTGTTCTATTAACAAAGAAACACAGGTTTAAATATGAATTAATATAAGGACAAGCACTGGCAAAAACATATGCATACAAGAAAATTCCAAATTATCAGAGTGGAAAAAATATATATAAATAATTTTATCAATCCAACAAGTGTATAAAAAGGGAAAATAAAAAACAATAATACTAATAATAAATATAAAAGATGATTGAAAAAATAAGACTAAACATAATCTTAATTAAAATTGATGAGAACAGAGTTATTTTTTAAGATAACTGCACTCAGATTTGGTTAAAAAAACAAAATCTAATTAGAATGTTATTTATAAGAAGCATGTCTTAAAATACAAGAACAAAATATATGTCTGACAGTTGCCTTTCACAAAAAAAAGCAGAAACATAAATATTACTGAGACAAAGATGGATGTTTTTAATGAGAAAAAATCAAACTACTAAGGAATCAAGTTTATAAGCCTTTATACATCTAATGACATAATACTGAAATATTTATAAAAACACAAATGTCAGGAGAATGTGATAAAGTCATTTACATAGGGGCAGGTTTTAATATTCTCATCTCACAAATGAAGAAAGAAATTGTAAGAAAAGTAGATAAGAATACAGATTATTCAAATAACCCTATCAACAAAGAATTCTAAAAGAGCTTATATACTTTCTTTCAATAATTCTATCTTCAGAGCTCTTATTTAAGGAAAAAAATCAAATACATTTATATAGATAGAGAGAGAGAGAGAGAGACATACATACACATGTATATACATGTATATGTATAATAAGAGATGGTTCTATTACAGCATTTTTCTTAATTTCAAAAGTAGTACATTTCCAATGCATGAATTTTAGTAAACAGAAAATCACAATAAAAACTAAAAATCAGTGAAACTGAACAGTTTTCTTATATAGAGAGAATGTGAGTGTTCTGTTTATGTTAGCTGAGGACTCAGATTGTTGAATCTAAACTTGTTTTAATCCGGTTTGATTCTTTCTACAGGGGTGAGTTGCTAACCTTCGGAAAAGGCATTTTACTAATTGCAACATGGTCTCATCTGGTTGAATGATATAGAGTCATGGTTTTCTGGAAAAATGTCTTTTATCTTAGTCATATTTCTCAATGAACATGTTGATTGCGATGAAAGGAGAAAAATATTCAAAAAATGTTTATTAATTCTTTTGTGCAGTATATAGATAATCCAATTTGAAGATATATATGTACATGTCAATTATATCACAATAATAATTAGGCAATTTATTTTAATTTCTAATTTCTTCACAAATAATTATAATGGCACTCTAGGAATCTGAGCAATGTAAAGCTATATCTCTAAAACATGAAATAAGATGAAAAAAACTAGCCGGGCGTGGTGGCGGGCGCCTGTAGTCCCAGCTACTCGGAGGCTGAGGCAGGAGAATGGCCTGAACCTGGGAGGCGGAGCTTGCAGTGAGCCGAGATCGCGCCACTGCACTCCAGCCTGGGTGACACAGCGCGAGACTCCGTCTCAAAAAAAAAAAAAAAAAAAAAAGAAATAAGATGAAATTTGGCACTATTTTCATTACAAAATAAAAAATACAAAAACTGCAGAAGTCGTTTAGCTTTATAATTTATAAATTGTTTCCTGAGTAAATGGAAAACTTTATTTTAGTTTTAGTTATTGTTTGAGCCCTTCCTCAGGCATCAATCATATTGTATAAGTATTTAAAAAAATGAGAGAATAGAATAATAGAATTTTTAGAACTCAAGTAGTGAATTCAATTTCTGGGCTTTATATCTAGTTTCATTTTTAAGTATGTTTTTCGTTATTCTGTATTTCATTATTTAAAAATCTAGCAGCAATCTACAGCTGACTAATGTCACTACTGTCATTTAAATTACAGCATTGTTTTAGAGGAAATTCCTGTAGTACAGTTAATTCCAATTATCTGATGTGGGCTGTGAATATAGTTCTTCAGCTCAAAATATACCCTACCACTTTCTCTTATAAGAATAAATATTCAGCAAATTGGATTGGAAGTGGTAGTGGGGATAATTAAAATAAGTAACAAGGAAAGTTTGGCTGAATGTATGGGAATCATAAAACAATTTAATTAGCAATAGACAGTTCCATAAGCCAGTGGGTCAGAGGGGATAAGTAACAACTTTCCAGAGAAGCCATAATGAACTGGTGGGAAAAGATCTGTAGATCACAAGTGACTATTTAGCTTCCATGCACAAATAGAGTTACACATTTTATTAAAATGTGGTATGAAAAAGAAGTTTAACAAAACTGAAACCTAAAATAGTCTTCACATCCAGATGGTAAGTTCCATCAAACCTCTAGGAACAGATAATTCTGATGTCGTTAATGTTTTCCAAAATATAGAAAATGACATAGAACTTTCAAATGTATTTAGGACCTTGACATTAAAATCTGACAAAGATAGACCAAGAAAAAAAATTACGGACAAATTTCACTTATGAGTTATGAATATGGATAAAGAAATATTAAATAATATATTGGTGAGATCAGATATAAACATTTACACTGATTGAAGGTGGAAACATACCCTTTCTTTGCCCTTTTGTTATGATGGAATATTAATATCTTTCATCACCAATTGGAAGAAACTGAAGCAAAGCTCTTGCTGCTTTTCCTGAAAAAGGAAGTCATCTTCAGGTTGCTGGAAACTCAGGCAGTGGGAATACTGGATCATAAATGCCTGCCACCTGGTAGTGTTCCAGAGACAAATATATTCACGGTTTATTTACAGAGACACAACCACTGACCTGATGTTTTCAGCTTGCAAATGTTCTGAAGTCCCCAGAGAGACATGGAAGTAGAAGAGTGCCACTGGATCAAAAAGGATAGTGGCTAATGTCTTAGCTATATACTGTGTAGACAATCTGTGAATGTAGCACTTCCTTAGACTATGGACCTTTGACACCTGTAGAAGTGGATGAGTCCTCCAAATGGTCACAAGCTGGCAGGATGAAGGCTCAGAGACAGAATCAAAACTGATGTATGGAAAAATAAATAAAATTATATGTAAATATATGACTCAGATTATACCTACTGCCTTGATAATGCAAATCTAGCTATTATTAAAATGTAATATCCCATACTAGTCTAATTTTAATTATAGGACCAGTGTTTACAAGTCAATTAACAGAACTGTTAATATTTTATTTTAATATATTTTATTATAATGTATTTTAAGGAAGATAATATTATGATTCCAAGAATTTTCCAAAAAGGCAGTTAATAAAAGTTGCCTTTTATTTATGGTCAAAAATAAAATGCCTTATTATTTTTAGGAATGGCAGTCTATTCTCTTATAATGAAAAACCATTAGCTTCAACCACATTTAATAGTGAAACATTAGAGCCAAGTAAAACATCTACTACCATTATATTTTTCTGCAAATTTTAGCCAATGAAAAGCAACAAAAGAATAAATGCAAGGTATAAATATTGAAAAGGGAGAGCCAAGATTACTATTGTTTTTAAGTGATATATACTACTTTAAAAATTTGAGAGATTTAACTTGAAAATTCTTTAAGAAAGTTAGGTAAGTGGCCAAGTAAAATAATTAATTTGAAAAAATATTATATTTTCAATAATGGAAATGAACACATACAGCAATTAGCTAACTGGAAAAAATCTATTTTTAATAATGACAATTAATTCATATGTCACATAAACATTTGAAAGACTGTTCTAAGTTAGGTTACCTTGAACATCACCACATTTAGGATGAGGAAATGGAGGTAGGGAGGTGCAAGTGATTTTTCTCCACAGCTAGTGAGTGGAGAAGTCACAGCTAATAATAATGAAATGTAGAATAATGAAATACAGAATAACCCAGAGAGCTGCAGGGTCATAATGCCAGCTGGAGCCAGCTGTGTGACCAGGTCCCCAGCAGTGTAGCCAACACAATGTCCTACACCTTGAGGAGCAGGTAGCACAGCACAGTAAGGAGGCTGCCCCTGGGACAAAGGGTGCCAAAGCCCATGCTCCCAAGGGCCCAAGAACCCAGTTAGACGGCCTGCAAGAGGCCAGGCATGTACCATGTCATGATGACATGTTTAAAAACAATAATAATTTTATTATCTAAATGCTTAACATGTAAAAAAAGTTAATATAAAATAGGTAGATTCCATAAGAAAAAATAAAATCTTAGAAAACTACAAAACTTGAATGTAGAAGACCGTTTTTAATCTTGAGTCCATTGATGGACTTATGACAATTTGTTATTTTCTAGAAATATGCAAAATATTATGAGCTTGGGCATATGCATTTTTTTTTTCCTGAGAACTGAAGGTTTTATGCATTCAAAAAGATTGTCTGAAAGAGTTATAACTCCCAAAGTGTAACTTTGGTTAGAAAAATAAAAGATTTGAGTAATTTGAGAAACTTACATCTTTCCAGATGGGGAGACAATATGGTGTTCCTCCTTCCCAAAGAAACGTTAATTTAATGCATTTACAATCAAAATGCAGGCCATATTTTTCAAATAAAGGAAGTTTCCAAAAGTTTTAAATTTTTGTGTAGAGAAATAAATGTTCAGTAGTAAGCTAGACATTGTTGAAAAATAAAATGGAGGTTGCCCTTTTTAGTTATTCAAACATATTATAAAGCTTTGTAACTGAAAATATTGATGCTTTTATAGGAAATCAAGATTCTAAAAATGAAATAAATACACACACACATATGTTTTTGTAATTGAATAATTGTATTCTCCAAATAAAAGAAGAAAGTATGTTATCCAGTGAATGTGAGTTGGAAAATTGGCAACTCAGTTTGAAATAAGAAATTAAATGACTATTTAACACCTACACCAAAATTTAATTTCAGATGGATTATGATTACATTATTTAAATGGTTTAACGATCTGAATTTTAAAACACTGTGAAGGAGACTTAGATTTAAGATAGCTGACCAGAGGTACATGGCACTCACCATCTTCATAAAGAAAGATAAAAACAGTGAGCAGATAATTTCATGTCAAATAGAGTATCTAAGAGAGAACTCAGGGGTTCAGCAGGGAAGTGACAGGGAACTTCTGAAACATGGAAAGAGAGTGAAGCAAAGCAGCCAGCTTGACCAGAATTGGCTTGAAGCCAGGAAAAACTCCGCAGGGTAGGAAAGAGATAAGAGATTTCCAATGGTCCCCTATTCCCACCACCAATTCTTAGAATCCTGGCCATGGAAGAGATTCTCAGCTCTCACATTCCCTGAGACTAGTATAGGGAGCAACCTGGAGTCCATATGATGGCATTGTTCCAGAGAGAAAGTTCACCCTTGGTCACACACACCTTCTCAAGGACCAAGTAACCACCTCATGGCACCATTTTGAGAACCCAGTCCCCACCAGACAACACCTTGCCCTGGGGCCCAACAGTCCTTGTACCTCCACATTACTGGAGCCCTGCTGACATCCCATCACATTCACCCAGGGGTCTGCAGAGTCATAATGCCAGCTGGATCCAGCTGTGTGATGAGGTGCCCAGCACTTTAGTCCACACAATGTCCTACACCCCGACGAACCAGCAGTGCAGCACAGTCAGGAGGCTGCCTTGGGACAAAGGCTGCCAAAGCCCATGTTCCAAAGATCCTAAGAGCAGCATGCCTGAGGCTGCTACCAATGATTACACTCCATCCTACCCGCAAGCAGCAGAGCCACTGCACACTGGCAGGTGTTTTTATGGGGTCTGGGGACTGACCCACTCGGGAGCCACCCAGGGGCCTGAGGATAGATCTACCCTGCCCACTGCCCCTACTGCCACTGCCCACATTCATTGTCCTGATGCCTGGGAATCAATTTTCCCTGCCCACAACACACGGTGCACTCGAGCACCATCAACTGATGGACAGGCGCACCTGCCTGCCACAGCTGGAGCCCATGAGCACAATCAGGGGTCCTGACAACAGGCCTGGCCCATCCATTGCCAGTGCATGCATGTGCCATCTGGGCACTTGAAGACAAGCCCACCCTGCCAGCAGCCTCCACTGGCAGTACTTTCATGCATCCTCTGGGGGCTTGGGGATTAATCCACCCTGCCTGTCATTGCTGGCACCCATGCACACTATCCAGGGTATTGAAGATAAGCTTACCCCATCTACCACTAGCACTGCCAATGCCCCAGCATGCCACCTGGGGACCTGGGAATCAAACAACCCACCCACCACAGCCTGTACCTGTGTGCACCGTTAAGGCGCCTGAGGACAGAGACACCCAAGGGTTAGCCCACTGTTATAGCTGCCATTGTTAACGCCACTCATGCCACCCAGGGGCCTGAGGATCCACCTACCCACCTGGCCCACCACTGCCATTACCAGGACTTGAACAATCCAACTGGAGGCCCCAAAATTGGCATAGCCAGCCTGCTGCTGCCACCACTGGTTCCCACGGACCAGCCTACCTGACATTCCTGTCCGCAGCAAACCCTCACCACATCCTTTGCTAACAACTGTAGCCTAGGCCACTGAGGAACTCAGGTACCACTGACACTGATTACAGGAGAAATCATATGGAGACTATTACATCCACCCAGAATCAAAGCCAAAGACCCCTACCCAAACAACATTAGATACATCAGTGGGAAATAATCATTCTGTACAAAAAACAATCTGTGTTATTAGAAGTAGTACTGTCATAGCAGATGAACAGACATCGATGTTAGAACACCAGAAACATGAAAAAGAAAGGAAAGATAACATCTGCAATGGAAAACAACAATTCTCCAGCAATACCTTCCAACAGAAAAAGAAATCTATGTAATGCCTGAAAAAGAATTCAAAATAATGACATTAAAGAAGCTAAGATATGAGAGAACATGGATAAACAATACAAAGAAAGCAGAAAATATAATTTATGATCTGTGAAATTCAACAAAGAAATAGATATTATTTTAAAATAAATCCTGTAACTCAATAATTCAATAAATGAAATAAAATATACAAGCAAGATCTTAAACAATAGACTACGTCAAGCAGAAGAAAGAATTTCTGAACTTGAAAACAAATCTTTTGAAATAACCCAGTGAGACAAAAAAAAAAAATAAGAAGAGGGAGTAAAAACCAATTTTTTAAGCCTATGTAACATATGGGACACCATAAAGCAACCAAATATTTAAATTTTGAAAGTTCCAGAAGGAGAAGGAATGAGCAAGGATATAGAAAACCTGTATAGCAAAATAATAGCTTAAAGTTTCCCAAGTCTTGCAAGAGAGGTAGACATCTAGGTAAAGGAAGCTCAAAGATCCCCAAATACATCCAACTCACAAAGGTCATATCTGTGGCACATTACACTCAAACTTTGAAGTCAAAAATAAAAAGAGAATTCTATGAACAATAAGAGAAAAGCATCAAGTGAAATATAAGGGAACCTCCATCACACTAACAGTAAATTTCCCAGCAGAAACCTTACAGGCCAGGAGAGAATGGGGTAATACATTTAATGTTCTGAAGGAAAAATCTGTCAAAGATACTATAACCGTCGAAGTTATCTTTCAGGAATAAAAAAGAAATAAAGTATTTCCCAGACAAGCAAAAGTTGAGGGAATTCATCACCACTAGACCTGCCCTAGAAGAAATTTTTTTTTTTTTTTTAATATACTAATGTTTATTGAGGGAATCAGGATAAAACTAAAATAACAGACTAAAAGCACATAAGAGAGAGGG
Organism: Theropithecus gelada; assembly: GCF_003255815.1. Classification (NCBI taxonomy): domain Eukaryota; kingdom Metazoa; phylum Chordata; class Mammalia; order Primates; family Cercopithecidae; genus Theropithecus; species Theropithecus gelada. Next base: position 60,067,142 of record NC_037676.1, read on the forward strand.
GTAATTGAAGTGAAAGCATTTTTTTTTTTTTAGGTGGACAGGAAGTAGAATTTATTGGTGAGTATTAAGAGGGGGCAGCACAGTGGAAGCCCTCATGAGTGCAGGGCCTGCCACTTGTCCAGAGGGCCATGACTGGGAATGTGCTTGACCCATTTGGGATGAGCCGCTTCTCAGCCACCATGTCTTCAAATTCATTGGCATTGAACTTGGTGAAGCCCCACTTCTTTGAGATGTAGATCTTCTGGCAGCTGGGGAGCTTGAACTTGGCCCTGCACAGGGCCTCAATCACATGCTCCTTGTTCTGCAGCTTGCTGCGGAATGACATAACTTGGCCAATGTGAACCCTGGCCACAGTGCCCTGGGGTTTTCCAGTGGCACCTCGCATGCCTGTTTGGAGCCTACACTGGGGTAGTGCAAGGTCAGAGACATGAACATCCATCTGAAAGGACTGTCTCTAAGGTCCCTTAGAGCAACCCATACAACAAACAGTCTGCATCACTACCAGGGAAGCTGCTGTTTGCAACCATTGCACACTGGGCCCCCATGAGGAAAGGAACTCAGTTGGCTTAATTGGCTGCAGGAAGAAGAAATTCTTATGGGAGTCCTACACAAAAAGACTTTATCAAAATACCCTTAGAACTTATCAACAAATTTACTAAATTTCAGAATAAAAATTGGTATACAAAATCAGTGACATTTCTACACATGAATGACTGACTAGCTAAAAAAGAAATCAAGAAAGCAATTCCATTTACAATAACCATCAAAAATAAAATATCTTGAATAAGTTTTAACCAAGGAAGTAAAAGACATCTACCATAAAAACTACAAAACACAAATAAAAGAAATTTAATATGCCACCTAGAAATGGAAAGACAACCACAGTCATAGATTGGAAGAATTAATATTGTTAAAATAACTATACTACCCAATGTAATCTACAAATTCAATGCCATTCATATCAAAATACCAAAGACATTCTTTTACCTCTGTGCACCTGCAGGTCCAACACTGTGTGTAAACCACCAAGGCTTAGGGCTTGCACCTTCTGCAGCAGTGGCCTGAGCTGTACATTGGCCCCCTTTTGCCACAGCTGGGATGCAGGGCACCAAGTCCTGAGACTCCACAAACCAGCAAGGCCCTGTGCCCAGCTCAGGAAACCATTTTTCCCTCCTAGGCCTCTGGGAGGCTTGTGATGTGAAGAGCTGTCATGAAGTTCTCTGATATGCCCTGGAGACATTTCCCCCATTGTCTTGGGGATTAACATTTGGCTCTTTGTTACTTATGCAGATTTCTGCAGTCAGCTTGAATTTCTCCCCAGACAATGGAATTTTCTTTTATATTGTATTGTCAGGCTGTAAACTTTCTGAACTTTTATGCTTTGCTTCCTTTTAAACATAAGTTCTAATTGCAAACCATATCTTTGTGAATATATAAAACTGAATGATTTTCACAGTACCCAAGTCACCTCTTGAATGCATTGCTACTTAGAAATTTCTTGCAACAGATGCCCTAAATCAAATCATCTCTCTCAAGTTCAAAGTTCCACAAATCTCTAGGGCAGGGAAAAATGTCACCAGTCTCTTTGCTAAAACATGGCAAGAGTCACGTTTGCTCCAGTTTCCAACAAATTCCTCTTCTCCATCTGAGACAGCAGCATTTGGTCAAAGCCATTTAACAAGTCTCTAGGAAGTTCCAAATTTTCCCACATCTTCCTGTGTTCTGAGTCTTCCAAGTCTCTAGGAAGTTTCAAACTTTCCCACATTTTCCTATCTTCTTCAAGTCCTCCAAGCTGTTTGAAACTCTTCCTGTTACCCAGGTCCAAAATAACTTCCACATTTCCAGGTATCTTTACAGCAGTGCCCCACTACCCAGTACCACTTTATTCTATCAGCATGTTCTCATGCTGCTCATAAAGACATATCTAAGACTTGGTAATTTACAAAGGAAAGAGGTTTAATTGACTCACACTTCCACATGGCTGAGGAGACCTCACAATTATGGCTGAAGGTGAATGAGGAGCAAAATCACGTCTTACATGGCAGCAGGCAAGAGAGTTTGTATAGGGGAACTCCCCTTTATAAAACCATCAGATCTTGTGAGACTCATTCACTATCACAAAAATAGTACAGGAAAGACCTACTCCCATGATTCAATTACCTCCCACTGAGACCCTCTCACAACATATGGAATTATGGAAGCTACAATTAAAGATGACATTTTGGTGGGAACACAACCAAACCATATCAATGCCCTATGCTCATGGATGAGTAGGATCAATACTATGAAAATGACCATACTGTTAAGAGAAACGTACAAATTCAATGCAATTCCCATCAAAATATCATGATCATTCTTCATGAACCTAGCAAAAAAAATCCTAAAATTCATATGAAAACAAAAAAAGGCCACACAGTGAAAGCAAGACTAAGGAAAAAGAATGAATCTGGAGGCATCACACTACCTGACTTCAAACTAAACTATGAGGCTATAGTAATCAAAACAACATGGTACTGGTATAAAAATTGGCACATAGACCTTGCACATAGGCAAGAGAACAGAATAAAAACCCAGAAATAAAGCCTAATACTCACAGCCAACTGATCTTTGACAAAGCAAACAAAAACATAAAGTGAGGAAAGGACAACCTATTTAACAAATGGTGCTGGGATAATTGGCAAGGCACATGTAGAAGAATTAAACTGTTCTGCACATGTATCCCAAAGCTTAAAGTTTAATTTTAAAAAGTTTGTTATCACAATGAAATATGAAGTTAAAAAGACATAATACCAAATATATATATTTCCAGATGACAAAATATTTTTGAAAAAATGAAAGAACGAAACTGGATTCTAAACACTCAGTTTATACAAAAATCAACTCAAAATGGTTCAAAGACATAAATCTAAGACTTCAAACCATAAAAATTCTAGAAGATAATGCTGCAAAATCCCTTCTAGACATTGGCTTAGGCAAAGACTTCATGACCAGGAACCCAAAAGCAAATGCAACAAAAACAAAGAAATAGACGGGACTTAATTAAATAAAAAGCTTCTGCATAATGAAAGAAATAATCAGCACAGAAAACAAACAACCCATAGAGTGGGAGAAAATCTTCACTATCTGTACGTCTGGCAAAGGACTAATATCCAGAATTTACAAGGAACTCAAATCAGCAAGAACAAAAATAGTCCCATCAAAAAGTGAGCTAAGGACTTGAATAGACAATTCTCAAAAGAAGATATACAAACATCCCACAAACATAAAAAAATGCTCAACATCCCTAATCATCAAAGAAATGCAAATCAACACCACAATATGATACCGTCTTATTACTGTAAAAATGGCCACAATCAAGGATGTGGTGAAAAGGGAACACTTTTACACTGCTGGCGGGAATATAAACTAGTACAACCACTATGGAAAACAGTGGGGGAGATTCCTTAAAGAACTAAAAGTAGAACTACCATTTGATCCAGCAAGCCCACTACTGGGTATCTACCCAGAGGAAAAGAAGTCATTACACGAAAAAGAAACTTGTACATGCATGTTTATAAAAGCACAATTTGCAATTGCAAAAATATGAAACCAGTCCAAATGTCCATCAATCAACAAGAAAATATACTGTGGAATACTACTCAGCCATAAAAAAATATATGAAGTGATGGCATTTGCAGCAACCTAGATGGAATTGGAGACCATTATTCTAAGTGAAGTTGCTCAGAAATGGAAAACCAAATATCATATGTTCTTACTCATAAATGGGAGCTGAACTATGAGGATGCAAAGGCATTAGAATGACACATTGGACTTTGGGGACTCGGGGGAAAGGGTGGTTGAAGGATAAAAGACTACACATTGGGTACCGTGTACATTGCTTGGGTGATAAGTGCACCAAAATCTCGGAATTGACCACTAAATTACTTATCCATGTAACCAAACACCATCTGTTACCTAAAACTTATTAAAATAAAAATTTTTGTAAGAAGTTCTAGCATTTAATAGCATAGTAGGGTGACTATTGTTAGCAACAATATGTTGTATATTTCAAAATAACTAGAAGAAAAGATTTGAAATGTTCCCAACACAAAGAAATGATACTTGTTCAAGGTGATGGATAGCCTAAATACTCTAATTTGATCATTACACATTGTATGCATGTATCAGAATATCACATGTACCCATGAATATGTACAACTATTATGCATCAATAAAAACACCACTGTGAATGTTTCAGAAGAAAATTGATTTTTTACAACCATGGTGGAGGTGGAGGACATTCATGAAAAACATGACATCAAACTCAAGAATTAAAAAGTAAAACAGTAATAAATGTGTTTATAAAAAACTTCAAACTTTCTTATGACAAAAACCTGACTTTCCTTCAGCAATGTTAGCAAGTAGTCAGAAGAATCCATTTTGTGTATCTGTTCCACACATCAAAGACAAGTTACCTCAGTGAATAGTCTTTCGTAAACCAACCAATCTGAGACCCAGAGTTTCTGACTCAGCCCATCAGGGATTTACTTTCCAGTAAATGCACTTCTGAATATAAACCAATCAATACAGTCTCATACAAGTAACCGGGCTTCTGCTAAAGGGATTTCAACCTACTTCCACCTCTGGAAGTCTCTTAATCCCTGACCACCTTCCAAAAACCCTATACAAAATCATCACTCAGTGCCTGACCAGCATTACTCTCCTTTAATATACTAAGCAATAACTTCAGCTTTTTAATTCAGATATTGAATGATGCCTCATCATCTTTTAACATACACATGGGGTTAATTTCTGTTATAGTCAAATAGTCTTATGAAGCATCAAAAACAAATCGAATAGAAAAACATACAAAGGATATGAAGATCTATTTCACAAAAGAAGAAAATAAAACACCAGGAAACTATTTAAGAGCATGTCCAGTCTTACTGTTAATTAAAAAAAAATGTTAAATAAAACAACAAGGTTTCATTTATTTTCATTTTGGAAGGTAAGGGCAGCAGAAATTGATAATAGCTAATTTTGATAATGGCATGAGAAAATGGGCATTATTACATGTCGCTGCTGTGAGTAAACAAGGTACACTTTTAAGAGCTATGTAAAGCCTTGGAAATAAACATCACGACTGCATACTCTTTGGTGCAAAAATTCTGCTTCTAATAATTTATCTCAAGGAAATATTCAGAGAAGTATGTCACCAAGATGAATGTATGTATATATGTGTTTACTTATTCAAGAGTATTTATTGAGCTTCTACACTGCATCTAGTAACAGTATATTCAACAAGACAAACATCCTGCTCACTTGTGTTGTACATTGTAGTGCAGGTTTACTCAAACTAAACCGATAGGCCAGGCCCCTAGGCTACCTGGTTTTGTAAACCACATAGCCATGCCCATTTGTTTACGTATTGTCTACGGCTGTTTGCCTGCTACAACAGCAGAGATGAGTAGTTGTCACAGAGACCATATGGCTCACAAAGACTAAAATATTTACTATCTGGTCTTTTCCAGGGAAATCTTACAAATACAAGATTGAATAACTGAAAACATAATTCAGAATAATATACAAAGAATATTGTTTTTATAAAGTTCAAAACAAAGAAAAACTAAATATATTATCCAGCAGAAAACATGCCTGGGGTAAATCTGTATTTTTTTTAAGCATGAGAAGGATGACTACAGAATCCAGGATTGTGATAAACTGTGGGTAAGAAGAATAGATGTGATATAGAAAAGAAACTCATAGTGTTTACAACTTATTAGCAGCTCTTACTTTAGCTTTTACATGGGCTATGATTTCACCAATATTTGTTCCTTATTTGGCTTCATAGCTTATATGCACATCACATATTCTTTTGTGTGTCAAATATTATTATATAAGAAGAAAATAAAGAAAAAAATGAAAAAGCATTGGTCACTAAAAACCTACTTAGGAAGTCTCTACATGGGCTGGACAACTCTCCATTCAGGTGACTAACTGTGCTCTACCCCATAAGCTGTGTGATCCAAAAATGCCAGAGTATGGAAGTCTTTTCCTTGATACAGTTACAGCTTCTAGAAAATAATTCCTCTGAATTCCTTCAGGGATTTAGGGTTAGACCCTTACATACTTACGTTCTGTCAGAGGAAACTGGAGTTGGAGTTCAAAGTCATTAAGACTGATTTATCAACTACAGATGTTCCTTGCCTTCCCACAATGAAAGATGAGCATTTGCTCTGCTTGACCATTCTCCTAAGAATGTGTGAAGATGATATTGCTTTTAGTCATACTACTTGTTACTTTTCTAAATTTCAACAGCAGCTATATAGATGTACATATAGATATAGTGTCTATAAAAATATATGGCTGTATACATATTATTTATACATATATAGCTATATATGTATATCTATATACACATACATATATATGTATATCTCTCTATATGTATATAGTTGCATGTGTATGTGTGTGTGTGTGTATATATATATTTTTTCTATTTTCTATTTCCTCATGATATGGTAATCCTTGGAGTATATATACCTGTATAACAAAATGTACAAATGTACACATGTGTATAGATATCTATCTTATATAGATAGCTTATACATAATCTTCATTTTTCAATCATAATCTTAATGATCACTCTGCAAACTGATATGATAATCTTCCATTTATCTTTTCCATCACAATCTTACAAGTTTCAGGGTTTTGCTTTTTATTTTTGGGTTTTGTTTTGGTTTTTGTAGTTTCCAGTTAACCTATTTTCCTTCTCGACACACATAAAAAATGCCCCTTATATTCTCAGGATATCCCATCATACCAATTATCCTAACTGTTGCTTGGAATCCTCTTTCCTTTGGATACTTGTCTTGCAGAGCCCTACATCTTCCCAATCCAATCTCTACCGACTGCTTTCCAGGTTAAAAATGTTTGTTAATTTCTTGCTCCCTAGAATCTGAAAATAATTGTTCTTTTTATTTTTATTTTTGTTTTGTTTTGTTTTTGTGAAACAGAGTCTCAGTTTATTGCCCAGGCTGGAGTGCGGTGGCACAATCTGGGCTCACTGCAACTTCTGCCTCCCGGGTTCAAGCGATTCTCTTGCCTCAGCCACCCGAGTAGTTGGGATTACAGGTGTGCCCGCCACCACACCGGGCTAATTTTTGTATTTTTAGTAGAGATGGAGTTTCTCTGTGTTGGTCAGCCTGGTCTCAAAATCCTGACCTAAGCAATCCACCTGCCTTGGCCTCCCAAAGTGCTAGGATTTACAGGCATGAGCCACCGCACCCAGCCCTTTGTCCTTTTTAAATTCTAGGAAATTGTACCCTATTATCTTCTCAATAATTTTCTCTCTACTTTTTCTATGTTCTTCTTTTCTGAAACTATCAATTGTCTGGCATTACAACACCTGATTTTATCTTGCAGGTCTCTTTTCACCCTGTAATTATGCTTGTATTTTCATAGTATTTTGCTCTATGTTCTGGAAACTTTTGCCACTTTGATTTAAAAGGCCTTCTATTTAATTTTTTTTTGGCAATTATATTTTTAATATTTGAAAAGACTTTCAAATTATTTGAGTATTCTCTCAATTCTCTTATTTTACTTTAAAAATGTTGATTTTCTGAATATTCTAATTAGAGGTTTCTCAAAGTTCTACTTATCAAAACATACTTCCTCCATTAGTTTTTTTGTTTCTTTTTTTATAATCTTCATTCCTGATTTTCAATTTCCTCATGACGTGGTGATCCTTCAGTTATGTTCACATTTAAGAATAAAAAATGACAAGGCTGGGCACGGTGGCTCACGCCTGTAATCCCAGCACTTTGGGAGGCCAAGGTGGGCGGATCACAAGGTCAGGAGTTTGAGACCAGCTTGGCCAATATGGTGAAACCCCATCTCTACTAAAAATACAAAAATTATCTGGATGTGGTGGCACGCACCTGTAATCCAGGCTACTCGGGAGGCTGAGGCAGAAGAATCGCTTGAACCCAGGAAGCAGAGGTTGCAGTGAGCTGAGATCATGCCACTGCACTCCAGCCTGGGCGACACAGCAAGATTCTGTCTAAATAAATAAATAAATAAATAAGACTAGCTGGTAAGCATTCTTTGCTGTGTTCTAGGAAGGTCTAACTCCTCACTAGGTCTGTCTCTTTAATGTGAGTTGTCTATAGGGTTCTGGGTATTACTTGGCATTTTCTGGGCTTTTAAAGCATATGTGTTGGGGTAGGAGTGACCTATATTTAGGCCTGCAGTCCCACAAATATCACAACAAAAAGAGTTTTACTCGGTAAACAATTAGCTTATATATTTATTTCCTGATTTATCAACTTTAGACAAGAATTCTTTACCTTTTCAGAAAGAGTGGTGAGGATTTGGTTCTTTCAGTCTTCATCTTTCTTTGCACAACTACTAAAAAATTTAATTCTCTCTCTATTTCTGGTTTCAATTTCCTCATGATGTGGTGATCCTTTGGTTATGTTCACATTTAAGAATAAAAAAATGGATGGGGAGCCCACCCTCCCATGGGGAGCCCACCCTCCCATAACCCGTTAGCCCTCATGCTGTTCTTTCTCTAAGAGCCCCTAACGGAGTTCCCATTTCCTCGCTCTTTCCTGTCCGTTCCTTTATATGGAATCTTCCCTCTTCTGGATAAAATTGTCTTAAAGAGCTAGTTGAATTTGAGCCAATATGGCAAACCATTCCATGTTAAAGGATGCTTTTGAGTCAGACTCCCTAGAAAACATTGGAATTTTAACTAACTTTCTGAATCAATAGCTTAATCCAAGGTGCCCCTACATATATGAGAATGGATTGGATGATTTTAAAATCTGAGCAATGTTTCTAAAAGAAGTACTTTGAGAAATTGGGAACTGAAAATGAGAAGGATAAAGAATTATGAGTATATCTGGGATGCTGAAAGTAAAATAAATACATATATAATTTAAATGCCATAACCAATAAGGAAATTCTATTTTGTTACTTTAAAACAAGTCCCAATGCTGGACTACTTCAATTTTAGGAAATTCTATAGCTCAGTGATGTCATGGAGGTCCAGAATGTTTATGACTTTTATCTCTGCCAACCTCAGGTCAGCACCCCCTCATGAACACAAGATGGTTACCCGTGTTCTAGTAATGGAAGCATCATGGTGGTTTACTTCTTTATATTTCTTCTTGATTATAGCACCATTCTGAAGCCTCCCTGTTGAATTCCTCTTCTTTCTCATTAACCAACATTGGGTCACATAATCTTCTAATCAATCACTGGAAAAAGGAATAAAATTACTATGATTGGCTTAAATTAGCCAGGATTTACCCTGAACAATGTGGAAGGAGAGAAGGATTTGAAAATGTCAGCAAAATTGGAACTCTGCAGTCATAAAGAATGAAGAAATTATTTAGAGACAGCAGGCAGCCAACAGTGTCTTGTTTAGTCTTAACTATTGAACCATCAGAGAAGCTAAGAGAGGTGGCTTCTCCTTTTCTTTCAGTGATTCAACATTTGCCATGTAAGCTTAGATGTGAATATAGAAGAGAAAATGAGAATATTAATAACATATAGTTGATCAGAGCCAGAGACATTCTTCATGAAAATATTCATCAGTTTGAAAAGAGGATCAAAGATAATTTTTTTTCTGCATCTATGAAATGACTGTTCTCTCTTCCTCCCACCTTTTTTGTTTCACTGCTGGTGAATTGCAGTGCATCTTCTTAGGCCATAAAGACTGTAGGCAGACTAAGATATAGTTCTTCTCCTGATATTTTATGAGTTTAGTATAGTAGATGGCAAAATTTTGAAGCACCTTACTCAAAGCAGGTTTGAAGGTACTCACTAGCAGCCCAAGCCTGGTACAGCTTGATAAGGGTTGCCAAGGAGACAGACAGCTGGTTTAATGACAGCTGATAACAGTCCTTTCAAAGGTTTCACACAGTCCAGGAGGGGAAGGAAAGTGAGGGAGAAATGAAGAGGGCTGAGATGAGTAGGTGCACTGAGAAAGTTTCCCTTCAGCATTTCCTCCTCCTAACCCAGGACTTAGCGGTATGATGGTGACATAACTTTATCACAACTAAAGAGCTTATTGACAGGCACACAATGCTCTCACCAAGCTAATTTATATTCTGCTTATGTCGACCAGCGCATAATGTAATGAAAATTATATGGGTTTTGAAAAAGTAAAGTGAACTCTGTAGGGTCTCATTCAATTAGTTTCTCTAGAGAACACAATTCTGTATAAACTGACAGAACCACTGAAATGCATCCCTTCCCCAACCCCACCCAAAGCACAGCCTGCGGTGAGCGGGGGCTCACTTGCTCTCTGAATTTGTTATTTGTGATCTGAAAAATTTCATTTTTATATCCTCATTTCTTTCCATGACTTGTTATTTGTAGTTTCTAAGTACATTCAAAGCTATTTAATTACCTAATTTTAAACGCAGGCTAAGAAAAAAGACCCTGCAGGCTAGACAATCTGTCTATTAATACTGAAATCAACCAAATTTCAAAATTTAAAATCTTTGCAAACCCAGTCAGGAATTTTTTTTTAACCGGATACTGAGCTATTTACACAATAAGACCTAGCATTTAACATTTTTTAATTGGTTTTTATTGTTCTTTGAGTTTGAAGTGATGGAATGGGCAGATCTGACAGTCTTTTCAATTTCTTTAATGGAGAACACATTTCTATTAAAGTTTCTGGGAGTCTCAGGTCTGGGACCATGGAATTTTGGTCTCTTCATAAGCTGCCCAGTAATTTGGCCCCACAGATAACCTGGAATTCTTGCTGCCTTCCTGGATGAAAGGCATCTTCTAAGCAATCTTGGAGGGTCTGAACTAATTTCTCCAGAATAAGTTTGCTGACACATGCAGTTTGTCATGAGCGTCTTTCTGCTAGGTAACTACAATTTAAAATAGGAATTTGTAATCTTCAAGTTTGAAGGGTTTTAATTCATATAATTTTGGAAAAGCAGAATAAATAACAATGTTTTTTAATCATTTTCCACTGGTAATCAAGTTTCTGAAGGACAAAATCAAGCTAGTTAAAAAGAAACCTTTTATATGTTAATGGGTATGAAAGTTAAAAGAAGAAAATATGTATAATTTTTGTAATAGTATCGTGAAACCATAGTATAGGAAAATATTTGGGGCAAAGGAAGTACAGCAATGTGTCGCTTAATGTCACGAATATGTTTTGAGAAATGCTTTGTTAGGCGATTTTGTCATTATGTGAGCATCATAGAGTATTCACACAAACATAGATGGCATAACCCACTACATTACCCAGGCTATATGGTATAGCCTGGGTTACAAACCTGTATAGCATGTCACTATACTGAATCTTGTAGGCCTTTATAACACCTTGGTGAGTATTTGTGTATCTAAACACACCTAAACATAAAAAAGGTGCAGTAAAAGCACAGCATTATAATCTTATGGGACCAACTATATGCAGTCTGTCATTGACTCAAGTGTCTTTATGCAGAACATGACAGTAATGTCTTGTCCACCCCTCTGTTTCTACAAAGATAGTCTTTCTCCCACAATTGTTTTTTAATCTTTAAAATCAGAAGAAAAGCACATCACCTCATAACAAATTATATCACAACTAATTTTAGCTGGGCATGGTGGCTCACGACTGTAATCCCAGCACTTTGGGAGGCTGAGGCAGGTAGATCACTTGAGGCCAGGAGTTTGAGACCAGGCTGGTCAACATGGCAAAACCCCGTCTCTATTAAAAATACAAAAGTTAGCCCGGCGTGGCGGCACGTGCCTGTAATCCCAGCTACTTGAGATGCTGAGACAGGAGAATCGCTTTAACCCAGGAGGTGGAGGTAGCAGTGAGCGGAGATCGTGCCATTGCACTCCAGCCTGGGCTGCAGAGTGAGACTTCATCTCAAAAAAAAAAAAAAAAAAACACACAAGAAACAAATTATATCACAACTCATTTCAAGTCTCAACTTTTTAGATATTTTTATTTTATTAACCCTACTCCAATCTATTAATTTTTACTCTGCTTGTGTGTGGGTGTGTATTTGTATTTTCCTTTGACTGAAACTGTCATCATGCTTATATTTACTTGCTTATTACCTGTCTCACCAAATAAAATGTTAAGTTCCATCAAGGCAGGGATTTCATTTTGTTGACTATCTTCTCCCAGGAGCCTATAACATTGCCTAAGATGCAATAATTTTTTTGAATTAATTTAATGAACCCTGGAACTATTTCTTATCCAGACTACCTCAATCTTATATTAAGGAAGTGAAATTACTGTTTTGCTCAAACATTTTTGAGATGCTTAAATTCAGCCTTCCGGTGGGGACTGTGATTCAGCCAAACACAATGGATGGACGTGAAGAAATTATTATTTTATTGAAAGACAATACTTTAATGGATTAGAAAACAAAATATAGCATCTAATTAATTAATTGTGTCATAAATGATAAATTACAGAAGAGTTCTTAAAAGGTAAAGATCAATATGTAGTGGAGTCAGGCAGTTCAATAGATCCTTGACATGGGTTAGGGCTGGGTTGTGTCCCCCTCTAAAATTCATATATTGAACTCCTAGCCTCCAGCACCTCAGAATGAGACTGTATTTGGAAATAGGACCTTCAAAAAAAGTAAAGGTAGAATGTGTTTTTATGTTTGGGCCTTAATCCAATGACTGATGTTCTTCTAAGAAACAACCATAAGGAGATGGCCAGTGCACAGAGAGGTGACACAAAGCACAGGGAAGTGATGAAGGCACCACCTAATTTCTCCTTGCTGCTTATAGCAAAATGGGAGAGGAGAGAGAGAAGTTGAAAGAATTATTACGCAAACAGAAACTAGAACTTGAAGATTTGAACAATTCTCGGGCTGTCCACATTGCAAAAGATGAACAATTATGTTCTGGGAAGAAAAATCAAGAATGTTGCTGTTTGATAAAGAGATTATAGGTGTGTGACTTATGGATCCAAAGAGCCATATCAGCAGAGGCCAGTAATAGAGATGGGGTTGTACCAGCAAAGGTTTGGACAGAAGGGAACGAGGATGAGACAGTTAAAGAAGACTATCTGACTTCGGGGATTCTACAGAATGATCCAGTAGAGATATTTGGCCGTGAACAGAGGTGTCAGGGCCACTGCCCAAAATGGAGGGGGCAGGATCTTTGCTCTGAGAATCCCAGACGACAGAGCTACCCCAGTGAGTCTGGAGCCAAAGAGAATTATTCTTGAGCCTTTAAAATGTAATGAACATTTCCTTGCTAGGTTGACTTGCTTGGGACCCATCACCCATTTCTTATTTCTGATTTTCCCCTTTTGGTATGGAAATTCCCCTCTCACGGTATTTTAAAAGCACATGTCAGCCAGGCGCGGTGGCTCATGCCTGTAATCCCAGCACTTTGGGAGACTGAGGTGGGAGGATCACTTGAGGTCAGGAGTTCAAAACCAGCCTGGCCAGCATGGTGAAACCCCGTCCCTACTAAAAATACAAAACAGTTAGCCAGGCGTGGTGGTGCATGTCCATAATCCCAGCTATGTGGGACGCTGGGGCAGAAGAACTGCTTGAACCCGGGAGGTGGAGGTTGCAGTGAGCCGAGATCGCGCCACTGCACTCCAGCTTATTCAAAAAAATAAATAAATAAAAATAAAAATAAATAAATAAAAGCACATGTCTCATTTTGTAGATTCACAGTTGAGGAATTTTGCCTCAGAATAAATCATACCTTAAGAGACATTAATTTTCTCACAGTTCTGCAGGTCTTTTACACTATCACCCTTCTGTGCACTGGCCATCTCCTAATCTTTGCTTCTGAGAAGAACATCAGTCATTGGATTAGGTCCCAAACATATAAACACATTTTTCCTTAATTACTTTTTTAAAGGTCCTATCTCCAAATACAGTCATATTTTGAGTTGCTGGGGGCTAGGAGCTTAACATATGAATTCTTGTTAAATTAATATGTGTATGATTTGAAATAGAGTTCAAGGTTTGTTTTTACTGTATAGACTTTCAGCTTTTCTACCTTCACTATGGAACAGATTTGTTTTTCTATGGAATTACTTTAACATCTTTGTTGCAATTAGTTTATTCTATAAAGATAAATATTTCTGGACTTGATTCTATCCTATCAATATACTTGAATATTCCTATGCCAATTTGATGGTCTTGATTATTGGTAATAGAGAGTCTTCAAGTCAGATAGTATAAACTCACAATTTTTGACTATTCTAGATTCTTTATAATGTGTGTGTTAATTCTTGATATGAGGGTTATTCTGGCCACATAAAGCTAGATGAGAAGGGATTCCCCTTTCGCTATTTTCTAGAAGAGTATACATTAGACTGCTTCTATCCTATGCAAGTGTTTGACAATAAAATACTTCAGGTTTGAAGAGGTCATTGAGGAAAGAGTTTCACAATAAATTTGATTTCTTTAATATGTATAGGTTTGTTTAGATTTCTATTTTATTTGTGTTAAGTTTTGACAGTTGTGTTTTTCAAGAATTTCTATTTCTATTTTTATGCTCTTACTGAATGATGTAAAGTTGTCCAGAATATTCCTTTATTGCCTTTTTAATGTTTGTAGGATCTGTTGAAAAATCTACTTTTTCATTTGTTATAATTTGTGGTTTTTAAAGTAATAATAATAATAATTTGGCTTTTTTTAGTTTTCCTCCTTGATGAATCTTGCTAGCATTCAATGTTTTTCAAAACTGACTTGTGACTTTGTTGATTTCCTCTACAGTTTAACTATTTCCTATTTATTTTATTGATTTTCTATCATTATTATTTTTCCTGCCATTTATTTTGGGGGTAATTTTAATAATTTTTTTCTGCATTCTTAAAGTAGAAAATTAGATCAATCAATTTTAATCCTTTTTTTCTGAATTTCAAAATTATAAATGTCTAAGCATTTTTAGCTGCTGCCCACAAATTTTTATATGTTACTATTTTGCATTTTCATCATAATTTAATTCAAAATAATTTCTAATTCTGTCTGTGATTTATTTGGCCCATGGTTTATTTATAGTCTGTTGTGTAATTTCAAAACAATTAGTCTTTCATTAAAATTTTATTGCCATGGATTTATAAAATAATGCTACTGATGTTAAAAAAAACATGTATTGTGAAATTTTATGTTATACCTTGCTTAACATTCCATGTGCATGTGAAAGAGCATGAATTTTGTGGTTGTTATGTATACCATTTTACAGATGCTAATTGGATCAGGGTGGATTCTAGTGCTATTGAAATCTTATATTCTTCTAACTTTTATCTTGTTACTCTATCAGTTACCAAGGCCAATATCTTGCTTTAGCTATGTCAATATTACTTCATATATTGTTGTTATTAAATAAGTACTTACACATTTATGATTGTTTTAGTTTCATGATTAACTGAATCTTTATCATTACAAAGTGTCCAAACACTTATTTTCCTGAAACCTATATTTTCTCTTATTAATATAGCCACCCAACTTTTTTATGATTAGTGTTTTCTTGATGTATTTTTCTTTTTACTTTAAATTTATCTCTGTCATTTTACTTAGACTATGTCTCTTGGAGACCACATACAAATAGGCCTTGCTTTTATATAGTCTGATAATTTCACTTTCTAATTTGATTTTTAATCCATTTACATTCAATGTAAATTTTAATATGATATTATCAGCCTGCCATTTTAATTCCTATATTGGAATTTAGGTAAATAATTTAAGAGTATCTGTGACAATTCTTGGAATATAATATACTTTCTTAACTTACCACTTCTTTAGATTTAATATTTTACCACTCCCAAAGAAGCCATCACAGAAGACCACATTTTATATAATTCCATTCATATGAAAATCCAGAATAGAAAAATCTATAAAGGCAAACAGTATATTAGTAGTCACTTAGCCTTTTTCATTTGTACAAAGAAAAAAGCTTTTGGAATTTTTATGCAGATTACATTTAATCTGTATATCACTTGAATATTGGATAGTCTTGACATCCTAATTACATAAGTCTTTTTTTTTTTGAGATGGAGTCTCATTCTGTCTCCCAGGCTGGAGTGCAGTGGCACGATCTTGGCCAGGCTAGTCTCAAACTCCTGATTTCAAGCGATCCACCTGCCTCGGCCTCCCATAGTGCTGGGATTACAGGTGTGAACCACCGTGCCTGGCCTATCCACATATTTTTAAGTTTCCAAGTTTTTCTTTTGTTTTTGATTTCTAGCTTCATCCCATTGTGGTCATAAAGAATACTTTGTATGATTTTGATCTTTTTAAGTTTATTTTGGTACTTGTCTTGTGGCCTAACATATAGTCTCTCCTGGAGAATGTTTTATGTGCACTTGAGAAGAATGTGTATTCTATCATTGCTGGGAGGAGTGTGCTATAGATGTCTGTTAGGTCTAGCTAGTTTACAGCATTGTTTAAGTCTTTTATTTCTTTATTGATCCCGAGATGTTCTATCCATTAATGAACATGACGCATCAAATCTTCTATTATTGTAGAACTCTCTATTTCTCCCTTCAGTCCTGACAATGTTTATTTTGTATGTTTTGGGACTCTGTAGTCTGGTGAATACTTGTTTGTAATTCTTGTTTCTTTTCAAGGCATAGACTCTTTTGGCAACAGTTAATGTTTCTCTTGGTTCCTTATATCAGTTTTTAAATAAAAGTGTTTTGTCTGAATTAATGTATTCATATCAGCTCTTTTTTTTTTTTTTTTTTTTTTTTGTCTGAGAAAGTCTTTATTTCTCTTTTACTTTGAAAGGATAATTTTTCAGGGTACAAAATTCTGTGTTGGGATTTTTTCTCTTTTTTTTTTTAATTTATTTATTATTATTATACTTTAAACGCTCAATAAATTCGGTATTGATGGAACGTACCTCAAAATAATATGTAACATATCAGCTCTTTTACGCTTGCTATTTGTTTTGAATATCTTTTATTACCCCTTCACTTTCAATCAGTTTATCTTTGAGTCTAAAGTGAATCTCTTTTATTTATTTATTTATTTATTTATTTTATTATTATTATACTTTAAGTTCTAGGGTACATGTGCATAACATGCAGGTTTGTTACGTATGTATACTTGTACCATGTTGGTGTGCTGCACCCATCAACTCGTCAGCACCCATAAACTCGTCATTTACATCAGGTATAACTCCCAATACAATCCCTCCCCACTCCCCCCTCCCCATGATAGGCCCTGGTGTGTGATATTCCCCTTCCTGAGTCCAAGTGATCTCATTGTTCAGTTCCCACCTATGAGTGAGAACATGTGGTATTTGGTTTTCTGTTCTTGTGATAGTTTGCTGAGAATGATGGTTTCCAGCTGCATCCATGTCCCTACAAAGGATACAAACTCATCCTTTTTTATGGCTGCATAGTATTCCATGGGGTACATGTGCCACATTTTCTTAATCCAGTCTGTCACTGATGGACATTTGGGTTGATTCCAAGTCTTTGCTATTGTGAATAGTGCCGCAATAAACATACGTGTGCATGTGTCTTTATAGCAGCATGATTTATAATCCTTTGAGTATATACACAGTAATGGGATGGCTGGGTCATATGGTAATTCTAGATCTAGATCCTTGAGGAATCGCCGTACTGTTTTCCATAATGGTTGAACTAGTTTACAATCCCACCAACAGTGTAAAAGTGTTCCTATTTCTCCACATCCTCTCCAGCACCGGTTGTTTCCTGACTTTTTAATGATCGCCATTCTAACTGGTGTGAGATGGTATCTCATTGTGGTTTTGATTTGCATTTCTCTGATGGCCAGTGATGATGAGCATTTTTTCATGTGTCTGTTGGCTGTATGAATGTCTTCTTTTGAGAAATGTCTGTTCATATCCTTTGCCCACTTTTCGATGGGGTTGTTTTCTTTTTCTTGTAAATTTGTTTGAGTTCCTTGTAGGTTCTGGATATTAGTCCTTTGTCAGATGAGTAGATTGAAAAAATTTTCTCCCATTCTGTAGGTGCCTGTTCACTCTGATGGTAGTTTCTTTTGCTGTGCAGAAGCTCTTTAGTTTAATGAGATCCCATTTGTCAATTTTGGCTTTTGTTGCCATTGCTTTTGGTGTTTTAGACATGAAGTCCTTGCCCATGCCTATGTACTGAATGGTATTACCTAGGTTTTCTTCTAGGGTTTTTATGGTATTAGGTCTAACATTTAAGTCTCTAATCCATCTTGAATTAATTTTCGTATAAGGAGTAAGGAAAGGATCCAGTTTCAGCTTTCTACTTATGGCTAGCCAATTTTCCCAGCACCATTTATTAAATAGGGAATCCTTTCCCCATTTCTTGTTTTTCTCAGATTTGTCAAAGATCAGATGGCTGTAGACGTGTGGTATTATTTCTGAGGACTCTGCTCTGTTCCATTGGTCTATATCTCTGTTTTGGTACCAGTACCATGCTGTTTTGGTTACTGTAGCCTTGTAGTATAGTTTGAAATCAGGTAGCATGATGCCTGCAGCTTTGTTCTTTTGACTTAGGATTGTCTTGGCAATGCGGGCTCTTTTTTGGTTCCATATGAACTTTAAAGCAGTTTTTTCCAATTCTGTGAAGAAACTCATTGGTAGCTTGATGGGCATGGCATTGAATCTATAAATTACCTTGGGCAGTATGGCCATTTTCACCATATTGATTCTTCCTGTCCATGAGCATGGTATGTTCTTCCATTTGTGTGTGTCCTCTTTTATTTCACTGAGCAGTGGTTTGTAGTTCTCCTTGAACAGGTCCTTTACATCCCTTGTAAGTTGGATTCCTAGGTATTTTATTTTATTTTATTTTATTTTATATTTATTTTTTTTTCTTTTATTTATTTATTTTTAATTTATTTATTATTATTATATTTTAAGTTGTAGGGTACATGTGCATAACGTGCAGGTTTGTTACATATGTATACTTGTGCCATGTTGGTGTGCTGCACCCATCAATTCGTCATTTACATCAGGTATAACTCCCAATACAATCCCTCCCCCCTCCCCCCTCCCCATGATAGGCCCCGGTGTGTGATGTTCCCCTTCCTGAGTCCAAGTGATCTCATTGTTCAGTTCCCACCTATGAGTGAGAACAGGCGGTGTTTGGTTTTCTGTTCTTGTGATAGTTTGCTAAGAATGATGGTTTCCAGCTGCATCCATGTCCCTACAAAGGACACAAACTCATCCTTTTTTATGGCTGCATAGTATTCCATGGTGTATATGTGCCACATTTTCTTAATCCAGTCCGTCACTGATGGACATTTGGGTTGATTCCAAGTCTTTGCTATTGTGAATAGTGCTGCAATAAACATACGTGTGCATGTGTCTTTATAGCAGCATAATTTATAATCCTTTGGGTATATACCCAGTAATGGGATGGCTGGGTCATATGGTACATCTAGTTCTAGATCCTTGAGGAATCGCCATACTGTTTTCCATAATGGTTAAACTAGTTTACAATCCCACCAACAGTGTAAAAGTGTTCCTATTTCTCCACATCCTCTCCAGCACCGGTTGTTTCCTGACTTTTTAATGATCGCCATTCTAACTGGTGTGAGATGGTATCTCATTGTGGTTTTGATTTGCATTTCTCTGATGGCCAGTGATGATGAGCATTTTTTCATGTGTCTGTTGGCTGTATGAATGTCTTCTTTTGAGAAATGTCTGTTCATATCCTTTGCCCACTTTTTGATGGGGTTGTTTGTTTTTTTCTTGTGAATTTGTTTGAGTTCTTTGTAGGTTCTGGATATTAGCCCTTTGTCAGAAGAGTAGATTGCAAAAACTTTCTCCCATTCTGTAGGTTGCCTGTTCACTCTGATGGTAGTTTCTTTTGCTGTGCAGAAGCTCTTTAGTTTAATTAGATCCCATTTGTCAATTTTGGCTTTTGCTGCTGCTGCTTTTGGTGTTTTAGACATGAAGTCTTTGCCCATGCCTATGTCCTGAATGGTACTACCTAGGTTTTCCTCTAGGATTTTTATGGTATTAGGTCTAACATTTAAGTCTCTAATCCATCTTGAATTAATTTTCCTATAAGGAGTAAGGAAAGGATCCAGTTTCAGCTTTCTACTTATGGCTAGCCAATTTTCCCAGCACCATTTATTAAATAGGGAATCCTTTGCCCATTTCTTGTTTCTCTCAGGTTTGTCAAAGATCAGATGGCTGTAGATGTGTGGTATTATTTCTGAGGACTCGGTTCTGTTCCATTGGTCTATATCTCTGCTTTGGTACCAGTACCATGCTGTTTTGGTTACTGTAGCCTTGTAGTATAGTTTGAAGTCAGGTAGCGTGATGCCTCCAGCTTTGTTCTTTTGACTTAGGATTTTCTTGGAGATGCGGGCTCTTTTTTGGTTCCATATGAACTTTCAAGCAGTTTTTTCCAATTCTGTGAAGAAACTCATTGGTAGCTTGATGGGGATGGCATTGAATCTATAAATTACCTTGGGAAGTATGGCCATTTTCACGATATTGATTCTTCCTATCCAGGAGCATGGTATGTTCTTCCATTTCTTTGTGTCCTCTTTTATTTCACTGAGCAGTGGTTTGTAGTTCTCCTTGAAGAGGTCCTTTACATCCTTTGTAAGTTGGATTCCTAGGTATTTTATTCTCTTTGAAGCAATTGTGAATGGAAGTTCATTCATGATTTGGCTCTCTGTTTTTCTGTTACTGGTGTATAAGAATGCTTGTGATTTTTGCACATTAATTTTTTATCCTGAGACTTTGTTGAAGTTTCTTATCAGCTTAAGGAGATTTTAGGCTGAGACAATGGGGTTTTCTAAATATACAATCATGTCATCTGCAAAGAGGGACAATTTGACTTCTTCTTTTCCTAACTGAATACCCTTGATTTCTTTCTCTTGCCTGATTGCCCTAGCCAGAACTTCCAACACTTTGTTGAATAGGAGTGGTGAGAGAGGGCATCCCTGTCTTGTGTCAGTTTTCAAAGGGAATTTTTCCAGTTTTTGCCCATTCAGTATGATATTGGCTGTGGGTTTGTCATAAATAGCTCTTGTTATTTTGAGATACGTTCCATCAATATCGAATTTATTGAGAGTTTTTAGCATGAAAGGCTGTTGAATTTTGTCAAAGGCCTTTTCTGCATCTATTGAGATAATCATGTGGTTTTTGTCTTTGGTTCTGTTTATATGCTGGATTACATTTATTGATCTGCATATGTTGAAACAGCCTTGCATCCCAGGGATGAAGTCCACTTGATCATGGTGGATAAGCTTTTTGATGTGCTGCTGGATCTGGTTTGCCAGTATTTTATTGAGGATTTTTGCATCGATGTTCATCAGGGATATTGGTCTAAAATTCCTTTTTGTTGTTGTTGTGTCTCTGCCAGGCTTTGGTATCAGGATGATATTGGCCTCATAAAATGAGTTAGGGAGGATTCCCTCTTTTTCTATTGATTGGAATAGTTTCAGAAGGAATGGTACCAGCTCCTCCTTGTACCTCTGGTAGAATTCAGCTGTGAATACATCTGGTCCTGGACTTTTTTTGGTTGGTAGGCTATTAATTATTGCCTCAATTTCAGAGACTGCTATTGGTGTATTCAGGAATTCAGCTTCTTCCTGGTTTAGTCTAGGGAGAGTGTAAGTGTCGAGGAAGTTATCCATTTCTTCTAGATTTTCTAGTTTATTTGCATAGAGGTGTTTATAGTATTCTCTGATGGTAGTTTGTATTTCTGTGGGGTCGGTGGTGATATCCCCTTTATCATTTTTTATTGCATCTATTTGATTCTTCTCTCTTTTCTTCTTTATTAGTCTTGCTAGCGGTCTATCAATTTTGTTGATCTTTTCAAAAAACCAACTCCTGGATTCATTGATTTTTTGGAGGGTTTTTTATGTCTCTATCTCCTTCAGTTCTGCTCTGATCTTAGTTATTTCTTGCCTTCTGCTAGCTTTCGAATGTGTTTGCTCTTGCTTCTCTAGTTCTTTTAATTGTGATGTTAGAGTGTCAATTTTAGATCTTTCCAGCTCTCTCTTGTGGGCATTTAGTGCTATAAATTTCCCTCTACACACTGCTTTAAATGTGTCCCAGAGATTCTGGTATGTTGTATCTTTGTTCTCATTGGTTTCAAAGAACATCTTTATTTCTACCTATATTTTGTTATGTACCCAATAGTCATTCAGGAGCAGGTTATTCAGTTTCCATGTAGTTGAGCGGTTTTGAGTGAGTTTCTTAGTCCTGAGTTCTAGTTTGATTGCACTGTGGTCTGAGAGACAGTTTGTTATAATTTCTGTTCTTGTACATTTGCTGAGGAGTGCTTTATTTCCAATTATGTGGTCGATTTTGGAATACGTGCTATGTGGTGCTGAGAAGAATGTATATTCTGTTGATTTGGGGTGGAGAGTTCTGTAAATGTCTATTAGGTCTGCTTGCTGCAGAGATGAGTTCAATTCCTGGATATCCTTGTTAACTTTCTCTCTCGTTGATCTGTCTAATGTTGACAGTGGGGTGTTGAACTCTCTCATTATTATTGTATGGGAGTCTAAGTCTCTTTGTAAGTCTCTAAGGACTTGCTTTATGAATCTGGGTGCTCCTGTATTGGGTGCTTATATATATTTTGAATAGTTAGCTCTTCCTGTTGAATTGATCCCTTTACCATTATGTCATGGCCTTCTTTGTCTCTTTTGATCTTTGATGGTTTAAAGTCTGTTTTATCAGAGACTGGTATTGCAACCCCTGCTTTTGTTTGTTCTCCATTTGCTTGGTAAATCTTCCTCCATCCCTTTATTTTGAGCCTATGTATGTCTCTGCGTGTGAGATGGGTCTCCTGAATACAGCAGACTGATGGGTCTTGACTCTTTATCCAGTTTGCCAGTCTGTGTCTTTTAATTGGAGCATTTAGTCCATTTACATTTAAGGTTAATATTGTTATGTGTGAACTTGATCCTGCCATTATGATATTAACTGGTTATTTTGCTCGTTAGTTGATGCAGTTTCTTCCTAGCCTCGATGGTCTTTCCATTTTGGCATGTTTTTGCAATGGCTGGTACCAGTTGTTCCTTTCCACGTTGAGTGCTTCCTTCAGGGTCTCTTGTAAGGCAGGCCTGGTCGTGACAAAATCTCTAAGCATTTGCTTATCTGTAAAGGATTTTATTTCTCCTTCACTTATGAAACTTAGTTTGGCTGGATATGAAATTCTGGGTTGAAAATTCTTTTCTTTAAGAATGTTGAATATTGGCCCCCACTCTCTTCTGGCTTGGAGAGTTTCTGCCAGGAGATCTGCTGTTAGTCTGATGGGCTTCCCTTTGTGGGTAACCCGACCTTTCTCTCTGGCTGCCCTTAAGATTTTTTCCTTCATTTCAACTTTGGTGAATCTGGCAATTATGTGTCTTGGAGTTGCTCTTCTCGAGGAGTATCTTTGTGGTGTTCTCTGTATTTCCTGGATTTGAATGTTGGCCTGCCCTACTAGGTTGGGGAAGTTCTCCTGGATGATATCCTGAAGAGTGTTTTCCAACTTGGTTCCATTTTCCCCCTCACTTTCAGGCACCCCAATCAGACGTAGATTTGGTCTTTTTACATAATCTCATACTTCTTGCAGGCTTTGTTCATTTCTTTTTCTTCTTTTTTCTTTAGATTTCTCTTCTCACTTCATTTCATTCATTTGATCCTCAATCGCTGATACTCTTTCTTCCAGTTGATCGAGTCGGTTACTGAAGCTTGTGTATTTGTCACGTATTTCTCGTGTCATGGTTTTCATCTCTGTCAGTTCGTTTATGGCCTTCTCTGCATTAATTATTGTAGTTATCAATTCTTCCACTATTTTTTCAAGATTTTTAGTTTCTTTGTGCTGGGTATATAATTCCTCCTTTAGCTCTGAGAAGTTTGATGGACTGAAGACTTCTTCTCTCATCTCGTCAAAGTCATTCTCCGTCCAGCTTTGATCCGGTGCTGGCGATGAGCTGTGTTCCTTTGCAGGGGGAGATACGCTCTTATTTTTTGAATTTCCAGCTTTTCAGCCCTGCTTTTTCCCCATCTTTGTGGTTTTATCTGCCTCTGGTCTTTGATGATGGTGACATACTGATGGGGTTTTGGTGTAGGTGTCCTTCCTGTTTGTTAGTTTTCCTTCTAACAGTCAGGACCCTCAGCTGTAGGTCTGTTGGAGATTGCGTGAGGTCCACTCCAGACCCTGTTTGCCTGGGTATCAGCAGCAGAGGCTGCAGAAGATAGAATATTGCTGAATAGCGAGTGTACCTGTCTGATTCTTGCTTTGGAAGCTTCGTCTCAGGGTTGTACTCCACTGTGTGAGGTGTGGGGTGTCGGTCTGCCCCTAGTGGGGGATGTCTCCCAGTTAGGCTACTCAGGAATCAGGGACCCACTTGAGCAGGGAGTCTGTCCCTTCTCAGATCTCAGCCTCCGTGTTGGGAGATCCACTGCTCTCTTCAAAGCTGTCAGACAGAGTCATTTGCATCTGCAGAGGTTTCTGCTGTTTTTGTTGTTGTTTAGCTGTGCCCTGTCCCCAGAGGTGGAGTCTACAGAGACAGGCAGGCCTCCTTGAGCTGCTGTGAGCTCCACCCAGTTTGAGCTTCCCAGCGGCTTTGTTTACCTACTTAAGCCTCAGCAATGGCAGGCGCCTCTCCCCCAGCCTCACTGCTGCCTTGCGGTTAGATCGCAGACTGCTGTGCTAGCAATGACGGATGCTCCGTGGGCATGGGACCCTCCCAGCCAGGTGTGGGATATAATCTCCTGGTGTGCCCATTTGCTAAGATCCTTGGTAAAGCACAGTTTTGGGGTGGGAGTTACCCCATTTTCCAAGTGTTGTGTGTCTCAGTTCCCCTGTCTAGGAAAAGGGATTCCCTTCCGCCTTGCGCTTCCCAGGTGAGGCGATGCCTCGCCCTGCTTCAGCTCTCGCCTGTCAGGCTGCAGCAGCTGACCAGCACCAATTGTCCGGCACTCCCTAGTGAGATGAACCCAGTACCTCAGTTGAAAATGCAGAAGTCACCTGTCTTCTGTGTCACTTGCACTGGGAGCTGGAGACTGGAGCTGTTCCTATTCCTAAAGTGAATCTCTTGACTGCATATAGTTGTATTATGTTTTATTGTTATTTGCTTGTTCCTTCATTTCACTACTCTCTGCTGTTTGATTAGAAAGTTTAATTAATTTACATTTAAAATAATTATTGATAAGAAAGGACTTACTTCTGCCATTTTGCTATTTGTTTTCTATTTTTATCCCTATCTTCTCCATTACTGCCTATTCTTATTTAGTTGATTTTTTTGTAGTGAACCATTTTTATTCCATTATCATTACCTTCTACACACAGTTTTTTTAAGATATTTTATCTGTAGTTACAATGGAGATTACATTTAACATTTTAAGTTTATAACACCTACTTTGTATTGATACCAAGTTAAAATCAATAGTTCACACAAACTGTGTTTTATGTCATTGTTGTTGGGTTGCATCTTTATACAATTGTCTACTCCAATAAGCAATTTGTACTTATTTTTATGTTTTTGTCTTTTGAATTCTTTAGGAAATAAAAAGTGAAGTTACAAATCAAAATTATACCAATACTAACTTTTAGATTTGCTCATATATTCTCCTTAATGGAGATCTTCATCTCTTCAATATGGCTTTGAGTTAAACTGTGGAGTGTCCTTTCATTTCAACTTAAAGAACATCTTTTAGCATTTCTTGTTAAGACAGATGTTTTAAAATGTAGGTTTTATTATTCAGGTATGGCAAGGCCAAAAGATCAGGACATGATTGTTATTAAAAATATAGTTTGTTACTCACAGTCCCCAAGAGGAAGGAGCACACCTCATCATAAAGGGCTGTACAAGGAAGCATCAGGATGGGTCAGGAAGCAGGAGGAATGAGAAAACATGAACAAGAGCCTTTACGGAGGTTTCTGTGACAAGGAATAGGTGAAGCAGAGTAAGCAGACTTAGAATTGACTAGTTTGAATGATTTCAGTGGGCTCTGTAGTGTACAGGCTGTCTTGAGTTGTCTGGTAGTTGACTCTGGGGTAATCAGGGTAGGGGACTATTGGCTCAGAGTGTTAAGAGCCTGATAGAAGAAGTGGGAAAGGAAGGCTCTCTATTAGTACATTTATGTGAAAGTAATGCTCACAAACAAACAGTTTTCTATTTCTAGGAATTGGCTAGCTGAGGGAGGGAAAATCTCTCCAGGGTCAATAAGATGTCAGATGTCAAAACATCAAAATTAAAAGACATGGTTAATACAGCAGGTCTACCTTTTGTTTAACTGGAAATGTCTTAATTTCTCCCTCATTTTTCAAGAACAGTTTTCCATATGTGAAACTCTCAATTGAAAGTTTATTTTCTTTCTCTACTTTAAATGTTATCCCAGTGTCTTCTGTTTTCTTTGATTTCTCATGGGAAAACAGCTATTTATCTTACAGAAAATACCTTGTACATGACAAGTTGCTTTTTTCATGCTGTGTTTAAGATTCTTTTCTTGTCTTTGACTTTTGACAGTTTGATTTTAATGTGTGTCAGTGTGACTCTCATTGAGGTTATCCTGCTTGTAGTTTATCAAGCAGTTAGATTTGTAAACTCATGTCTTACATTGAATTTGACGAGTTTTCTGCCACTATTTTGTTAAAATACTCTTTCCACCTCTTTCTTTTTCTTTTCTTCTGTGATCCCCATAATGAATATGTTGGTGCACTTGATGGTATACCACAGGTATTTTAGTCTCTATTTAGTTTTCTTCATGCTTTTCTTCTTTGCGCCTAAGATTTGATAACTTTAATTATTTTATCTTGAAGCTTGCTGATTTTTTCTTCTGCCTACTCGTCTTTGCTACTGAATACCTCTAGTGAATTTTTTATTTCAGTTATTACACTTTTCAGCTACAGAATTTCTGTTTCCTTCTTTTTTATAATTTCACTTTATTGATATGTTCAGCTTGTTCACACATTGTTTTCCTAATTTCCCTTTGTTTATACATGTTTTTCATTAGATTTTTGATCACATTTAATACAGTTGTTTTAAAGTATTTTTCTAGTAAGTCTGATGTTTGGACTTCCTCAAGGATGATTTCCATTGATTTATTTTGTTTCTTCAGATGAGTCATGCTTTCCTGATTTTTTATAAGCCTTGTGATTTTTTTTTGGTTGTTGAAAATTGGACATTTGAGTATTATAATGTGGTAACTCTGAAAATCAGATTAACACCTCCAAAGTTTGCTGTGCTTTTTGTTTGTTTGCTTGTTAGATTAAAGGCTGTAATCGTCCATTTATTTAATGACTATTCCAAATAATTCTCATGAAGGCTATTTCTTGTGGACACTTAGTTCTTTGTTCTTTAGCTTCTGTTAGCTAATGTTTTAAGGAAGAGTCCCTGGAATTTCAGGAGCTAAGTATAAAATAAACAACAGAAGACATTTTCTCTTGTCTTTACAGATTGGTTTGGTTCCAGAGTGCTTCCTCAACATATAGCCAGGCTTGCATTGAGCCTATGGTGAAAGTTGAGAATTTTCTTTGGTATTATCTAAGCATGTGTCTTACCCTGGACATGCACGTAGCCTTTTAAATTTCACAATGTACTTTTGTATGTTCCAATTTCCCAAAGAAACTTTCTCAGTTTTTGCTCCTTAAGCATCCTTGAGCAGTCTGTTTTATGGTTCAACTGTAATCTTTTCCCTTGGGAGTCTATGAGTTGTTAGTTTGGCATGCAAGTATTGTTTTTGAACAATACTTGCTGCTTTTCCAGCCTGAGTTTCAAGGTTGGAGTAACAGAGATTAGCACTTCTTCAAGTAGCCTCAAAATATGTTAGAACATACATACACAATAATTTGTAAGTAGGGTCATCCCTGCTTCCTCCAGAAATAGAGATGAGGGTTTCACCATGGGAATGTGGGTTTCTGTCTACAGGGAGAAGCAAGGAAAAGTAAAAATGCCAAAATGCTTTCCTATCATTTTAAGTTGCCTTTTTTTTTTTTAATTAGTGTTTACTTGGCTGTTGTAAACATTTCACCCATTTTCAGTGTTCTGACAATGTTGATTCTGACAATTCTGCCTGTTTTTCAATGTTTCAGTGTGAGGATGACAGCTTATAATTGTTTCCTTTGCAATTTTGTTAACATCACTACTCTTTGCTTTTATGACTAGTATTTACAACTTTGATTGTCTTTGTAACACAGTATGAACATCTCAACATTTATTTGAAGATATTAACACATTAAGTATACTGACAAACAATATGTTGTCCTAAATTTCCTTGAGTCTGTCATAATTTTGGTGCTTCATCACTTCATTTTTCTTTTAACCTTTTTCTGTATGAGCTTTGGGCTAGCTATTATTTTTTAGTTCTTTCTTGTTATTTTAGAAATTATGCATTTTATTTGAATACTACTGTTTATTACTTTTGAATTTTCAAAAAAATTCCTTAATTTTCTTTTATTTACTTATAAAGGTAAAACTGGAATGATATCTTTTAAACTTCCTCAATATAAAACAAGTATGTTTCATTGTTTCCTTGTTCTCCAATACCAAATATAATATAAAGGGTTTTTTAGGGAGAAAAACACCTTTTTTGCTAGTATAACATGAATAACCAGAGCATTGTTACAGAATTATTTCAAACTATATACATATTATTTTTAATAATCATTTATACAGTGACATAATTTTTAGGTCCCATAATTACAACTTTTTAGACTTGACTCTGGACTGCAGTTTCCAGTTTCCACCATCAATCTTTACATACTGCCTTAGTCAGTTTGGGCTGCTGTAACAGGACACCATAGCATAGGAGGTTAAAACAACAAACATGTATTTCTCACAGTTCTGGGGACTAGAAGTCTAAGATCAGGATGTAAGTAGGGTCAGGTTCTTGATGAGGGCCCTCTTCCCAATTTAGATTGCCACTTTCTTACTGTATCCTCACATGATGAAGAGAGAGAGCTGTAGTCTCTTCATCCCCTTATATACTCTAACCCCAGGACCTCATCCAAACTAATTACTTTCCAAAAGTCCCACCTCCAAATACCATCTCACTGGGGATTAGAAATTCAATATGTGGAGGTGGGGAAAAATATTTAGTCCGCAGTATATGTTATGCATTTCCACTTTATGATTTTTATTTTGATACAATTCTCAGTTGGCTGAAGTGTGTCTATAAGTAATTTTGTTTTAATATATGCAGGTAAATATCATATATTTTCATTAAAGTCATGTTTATTTTCTACATACTTAAATAGTAATTTAGCTGACTATAAAATTTCTGGGTCACAACATTACTGTTTCAAAATTCTGGAGATAATACAAATTCCATTATTTTCTGGAAGTTGATAATCAGGGTAGAATTCCTTTTATTTCTCTCTGAATAGCCTATTTTTTCTGTCTAATTTCAATTTTTCTTTATTCTGGTAATTGAAAATTTTAGCTGGACTATATCTAGGTGGGAGTCTTTTTTCATTAATATTTCCTGGACTATAATAAATACTCTGACCTAGATATACATTTTTTTCAAAGTGTCTGGGAAGTCTATTTCAATTATGCACAAGTGTGTCTATGTTCATTTTTCTGAATTCTTGCTCAAGAATACCTATAATTTCTAAGTTAGATTTCTCTTCTCTGCCTTTTATATCATTCCTTCTTTTCCTTCTCCTCTGCTTCTGGAAGATTTTCTTTTTTTTTTTTTTTTTTTTTTTTGAGACGGAGTCTCGTGCTGTGTCACCCAGGCTGGAGTGCAGTGGCGCGATCTCGGCTCACTGCAAGCTCCGCCTCCCAGGTTCACGCCATTCTCCTGCCTCAGCCTCCGAGTAGCTGGGACTACAGGCGCCCGCCACCACGCCCGGCTAGTTTTTTGTATTTTTAGTAGAGACGGGGTTTCACCATGTTAGCCAGGATGGTCTTGATCTCCTGACCTCGTGATCCACCCGCCTCGGCCTCCCAAAGTGCTGGGATTACAGGCTTGAGCCACCGCGCCCGGCCGGAAGATTTTCTTAATTTTTTTCATATCACAACTTAATTTTCATATCATTTCATTTCTTCTCTTTACTAGATTGGTACAGATTTTGATTCTGTCATTCTATATTACTATTTAACAGTCCTTGTATATGGTACTCTATTCTGTTTTAATTTTATTTTTCATGAATCTTATTGTGCTCTGTTTCATTTTAATCTGACTCTAAGTAGTGGGTCTTTGCTGTTCGACTACCTGATTTTCATTTCTATTTTTTTAAACAAAGGATCCTGATTTATCTTGGAAATTTACTCTAGTCTTTGCGACCTGGCAAGTCTCAGGGAAAGACAGGAGTCTTGGGCTAAAGCCAATCAGCTAGATGATCTCCAGCCCCAGTGACTATTTCCAGGATGAGCACATGACCCAGTCAGCCAATGAGGCCACAAGGGAATATGCTGGGTGAGGGGCAGCTGCTCTGTTTCTATGGGGACAGAACCTGAAAGTGTGGCTGATATTTTTGTAGCCATCTTTCTCCTCTAAAGGACAATCTTTTATGAGGACAGAACACATTTAGAGGAAGATGGCTCTCCTCTTCAAGATATAGACAGTGAGAAATCAGTTTATGAGAACTCTACTTGGGCTCCTCCAGTATACCCCTGAATGCTTTGTTTAGGGGAGTTACTTAATTCCCTTTTTGCTCTAACCATTTTCTAATTAGACTTTCTGTCAATGTCAAAAGAAAGAATTCTAATCAGTACAACCCATTCTCTTCTCATTGCTTTCTGGACTTGTTTCCTAGAGGTTATATATTTTGTTCCTCCTATTGATGGATATTCCTCTAGAAAGCATCCCAAATAGTCTTATGCTTCTCATGATAAAACGTTTTAGGAGGTTTGCTATTCCACTCAGTCTTCAGGATAATGTTCCCATTTCTACATACCAGAAAAGCTAAAGGAATTTTTTTCAATATATTTCTGGAGAGATCTGGTCAATGTATAAATTTCCCTTGGTCCCACTGAGAGGTGAGGCCAGCTGAGCTTCTGAGTTGGGTGGGGACTTGGAGAACTTTTGTGTCTAGCTAAAGGATTGTAAATGCACCAATCAGCACTCTGTGTCTAGCTAAAGGATTGTAAATGCACCAATCAGCACTCCATACAAATGCACCAATCAGCACTCTGTGTCTAGCTAAAGGATTGTAAACACACCTATCAGCACTCTGTAAAAATGGACCAATCAGCACTCTGTAAAATGGATCAATCAGTGCTCTGTAAAATGGACCAATCAGCAGGACATGGGCAGGGCCAAATGAGGGAATAAAAGTTGGCCACCCCAGCCAGCAGTGGCAACTCACTGGGGTCCCCTTCCATAATGTGGAAGTGTTGTTCTTTTGCTCTTCACAATAAATCTTGCTGCTGCTCACTCTTTGGGTCCACACTACATTTATGAGCTGTTACACTCACCGTGAGGGTCTGAAGCTGGATTCCTGAAGTCAGCGAGACCATGAACCCACTGGGAGGAACAAACAATTCTGGATGTGCCACGTTTAAGAGCTGTAACACTCACTGCAAAGGTCTGCAGCTTCACTCCTGAAGTCAGTGAGACCACGAACCCACCAGAAGGAAGAAACTTCAGACACATCTGAACATCTGAAGGCACAAACTCTGGATACATCATCTTTAGGAACTGTAACACTCACCGCAAAGGTCCGCGGCCTCATTCTTGAAGTCAGTGAGACCAAGAACCCACCAGAAGGAATAAATTCCGGACACACCACCTCAAAGATTAATTACTGCGATTCCCAGCTGAATTCCCAGTGCACAGCAGCATTTACCCAGGGCTGCACTGAAAGAGGACCTCCGCTCTCCACCTATTTGGAACATTTGCTTTGCACCGTCTTGTAATAGCTCTACTTTCCAGCTAGAACTTTTATTAACCTATGTGCCCTATGAACAGAATAGTGAGGCTATAGCAGAGGGGTCAAGAATGACCCTCACATCCAATAATCCATGGATGTAACCTGGTAGGACAAGAGAAGAGGATAACCCCTTGTAATTTAGTTGTCATACCACATGTACCACATACATGTGAGGCTTTCACAAGTTTTGTGTTGTGATTTTTTAAGCAAAAAAAAAAAAAAAAAAAAAGCCATTGAGGATATTCTTTGAAATACTTAGGCCCCAGTGTTGTTGAGGAATCTGAGACACTCTCAGTTCACCTAGTCATATTTGGGGAAACCTTGTGCTTTCAAAGCTCCCTATGTTGTTTCCCTCCTTCCTTCCCCACTCATTATGTTTTCTATATATGGAGGCTGTAGTATGAATAGAGACCAAGATAATTCTAGTTGTCTCCAAACTCTCAGTACAATTTTCTTTTTTTTTTTTTTTTTTTTTTTTTTTTTTT